>NC_037676.1:118021464-118321464 GCF_003255815.1 Theropithecus gelada
CGCTCCGCCTCCCGGGTTCACGCCATTCTCCTGCCTCAGCCTCCCGAGTAGCTGGGACTACAGGCGCCCGCCACCTCGCCCGGCTAGTTTTTTTTTTTTTTGTATTTTTTAGTAGAGACGGAGTTTCACCATGTTAGCCAGGATGGTCTCGATCTCCTGACCTCCTGATCCGCCCCTCTCGGCCTCCCAAAGTGCTGGGATTACAGGCTTGAGCCACCGCGCCCGGCCTATTTTAACTTTTATTTTAAGTTCAGGGGTACATGTGCGGGTTTGTTATACAGATAAACTCCTGTTACAGGGATCTGCTGTATAATTTTGTTATCCAGGTATTAAACCTATTACTTACTAGTTATTTTTCCTGATCTCCTCTCTCCTTTCGCCTTCCATCCTCTGGTAGGCCCTGCAACAGTGTTTGTTGTTCCCCTCTCTGCGTCCATGCATTCTCACCATTTAGTCCCCACTTATAAGTGAGAACATGTGGTATTTGGTTTTCTGTTCTTGTGTTAGTTTGCTAGAGATAATGGCCTCCAGCTCCATCCATGTTCCTGCAAAGGACATGATCTTGTTCTTTTTCATAACTGCATAGTATGCCATGGTGTAGGCCGGACGCGGTGGCTCATGCCTGTAATCCCAGCACTTTGGGAGGCTGAGGCGGGTGGATAACCTGAGGTCAGAAGTTTGAGATCCACCTGGCCAACATGGCGAAACTTTGTCTCTGCTAAAAATACAAGAATTAGCAGGGCATGGTGGCATATAGCTGTGATCCCAACTACTCAGGAAGCTAAGGCAGGAGAATTGCTTGAACTCAGGAGACAGAGGTTGCAGTGAGCAAAGATTGTGCCACTGCACTCCAACCTGGGTGACAAAGCAAGACCTTGTCTCAAAAAAAAAAAAAAAAAAAAAAAGTATGCCATGGTGTATATGTGCCACATTTTCTCTATCCAGTCTACCGTTGATAGATATTTGGGTTGATTCCATGTCTTTGCTATTGTGAATAGTGCTGCAATGAACATACGCTTTATAAAGATGGCATAAATACAACTGAATGATGTTGGGGTACATGGTTTTATTTTGTTTTTTGGGTCTATACTCTCCAAGGCCAGTCTTGGTTGAAAGCAGTGACAGCTCAACATTTCCCTTTGGATGATTAGAGCTATGTTATCTGGGGCTGGGTTTTGAAAAGCAAGTATGAACAGAAGATGAAAGTACTATTAGGGGTTTGTGGAGTGAAGGGGATGTACTCTGTGGATTTATAGTTGAAGACTGTAGGGAGTGTTATTGCCCCTGTTTTTCTTCACCACTGATGAGATGCGGAAGGAAATGCAATCTTCCCATAGCTGAGCTTATGTTCAAAAAGAAATAAAGAGTGATATGTGTCTGAAGTCACATAACTCATGAAGAGTAAACAGAGTTGCAAAATATGCCAAATTCTCTGTTTATCTATCTGTCAAGAGCACCTGTAAGATCAGGACTGGCAATCAAATCACACGACTGTCATCTCTTCCCATGGAGGGGTGCAGAACCACTGATTCTGCCAGGTCTCTGCAATTGCACTGCATGGAACTGGGACTGGTCTGAGGATTTACTATTTACTAGAAGAATCTGTAGTCATTCTACTGACTACATATTCCCCAAAGACCAAGTTCAGGTTCTTTGTTGTATCCTTCAGCTCAAACATCATTTCTTATTGTAGTAAGGGATATTTAAGTAACCTATTGAAATACTTATTTTTTCTTTCCTAGTGCAGATATCTTTGTTTTCCTTAGATTTAGGATGAATAAAGTCTTGGTTTTATAAA
Organism: Theropithecus gelada; assembly: GCF_003255815.1. NCBI lineage: Eukaryota > Metazoa > Chordata > Mammalia > Primates > Cercopithecidae > Theropithecus > Theropithecus gelada. The sequence continues at coordinate 118,023,263 of NC_037676.1, forward strand.
TGATTTTTGATGTATCTTTTGTCATAATGATATTCATGTTGTGTCTTACTAGGTTGAAGGTCTCATAGGGTTAAGAGCACAGTTTTTGTTTAGGTAAATCAGGGTTTAAATTCAGTCTCCTTGTTTAGGCAACAAACTTTACCCTTCAGAACCTCAGATTTCTACTTCTGTAAAATAGATATTGATGTCTCTAAAAGCATTTACATAAGGTCTCGCAAATTATAATTTAAAAAATATTTTGCATATCCATTTTTTTCTGATAGGATTTCTGTGTGATTAGGATGAGGCTCATCTTTTAAAACTATGTACTGAGGAAGAGAGGGCTAAGGTGGGAAGATTGGGGGGATTAATGGTTTGTTGGAGACTGTGGGACTTATCCAGTGAAGACAGCTTCTCTTGAGCATGTGCTAATTATTATATGCAGAAATATAGGCTCAGTTTTGTTCATTTAATAAAGAGTTATTGGTCAGGCATGGTGGCTCACTCCTGTAATCCCAGCATTTTGGGAGGCTGAGGCAGGTGGATCACTTGAGGTCAGGAGTTCTAGACCAGCCTGACCAACCAGTTTCTCCAACATGGTGAAACCCTGTCTCTAATGAAAATACAAAAATTAACTGGGCGTGGTGGAAGGCGCTTGTAATTTCAGCTATTCAGGAGGCTGAGGCAGGAGAATCGCTTGAACCAGGAAGGCAGAGGTTGCAGTGAGCTGAGATATTACCATTGCACTCCAGCCTGGGTGACAAGCGTGAAACTTTATTTCAAAAAAAAAGAGTTATTGAGTGTGTGATATAGTCACATTTTTAGACCCTGAATGAAATGGAGAAAAATAAGTAGACAATGAATAAAATCAATAAAAATTCAAGCCCATAGGGTGCTTTTGCTTTCAAAAATAACTAAATTAAGTACCACACTAAAGGCCATAAGTGCTGTAAAGAAAAGCAAAACAGAGAAGGGCAATAGGAGCACGTGGGGTGCAATTTTTGAATGCGTAATAAGGAAAAGATCACAAACGAGATGATCATTGCATGAAGACTTGAAAGTGAGGGACAGAAAGTTACAAATAGCTGCACATGGAGTGTCCCCAGGGTTCTAATTTTAAAACAAAGAGAGAAGTCTGGATTTCCATATGAAATCTATATAACTAATTAAAGATTATCTTATTAGCCAGGGGAGGTGGTGCACACCTGTAGTTCTAGCTCCTCTGGAGACTGAGATAGGAGGATCGCTTAAGCCCCGGAGGCTGCAATGAATTTGAGCCTGCAATGAATTTGCAGTTTGAGGCTGCAATGAATTATATTCTCACCACTTCCAAGGTGACAGGGCCAGACCCTGTCTCTGAAGAAAACCATTATTTTAAATCCTAGATGGGTGGCAAAAAAAAACAACAAAAAAAGACGTATCGATCAATCAAATGTACATACTAGATAATCTGTTTGTGGTTTCTTTAAAATTCAACCTATTTCAATCCACTTATTACTAATTTTCATTGCAAAAATGAAAATTTGCATTTTCAGGGCTACTTTAACATACACAACTCATTCTCCATCCCCTTTTCATATCTTCCTATCTGCGGTTGGACATTAGATACTGCAGATTCTCCGATGTTAGTTTCTCTCTAGCATTTTGCTACAACCCTTTGGGTATATATTTATCATTTTATACCTGAATGATGGCCTTGTCTGCTCTCACCAATATTTAGATTCTTAGTACTAGGATTTGGGCTACACTTTGTGGAAGATAGAAATTTGGCTGTATGTTGTGTACTGCCTCTTGGGTTTTGTAATTCTGGAATTATTACAGGTATAATTTGCCTTGGTTATTTATGCCGTAAATTTTACTGATTATTTTCATTATCACTGAATATTATCTAGTTGGAGCTATTTAGCAAAAGGGGACAAGCAGTGTGCCTCTAGCTTGCTAGGCTGTGGTTTTCTTTCATTTGGTTGTTACTAAGTGTACTGATGGATCTAATTATCCTGATGCCATCAGTTCCCTGTAAGATGAGTCTCGTTTATTGTTCTAAGACCTTTATGTTATATCAGCAGATTACATCCAAACTCTACTGGCATATTATTGTCTCTGAATCAGTTGGGTAGTTATCCCATGAAAATTTACACTACTTTAAAAAAGAAAAGAGTCCATATGGTTTTTTCTAGCTCCGCTAGCTTTAATTGGATCAAAAATGGAAATGTTTATCGTATTCATCTCTGAGAATGATTGACGGCACTCATGTTAATACAGGTTATATTCTATTACAGCACTTCTCATGCCAAAATAAATTTCTGCATAAGGAAAATTATTTTCAGGCCTCACCATACAAACATACTTTCAAGTAACATTTAATTTATTCACTCATTAGAGAAGGAATCAAAGAATATTAGACATTTAAGCAGAGCCTTGAAGGATTAGAGGACTGATAAAATTTGGAATTAAATGGAAGGGACAAAGGATAATGTAGGCTGGGACATTTTAAGAAGCATATTAAATACAACAAAATTTTGTAACATTAAACCATGTATCTAGATCTTTTTCATTTGTTAAGTTTCAGTATAAGAAAAATGTCCTTAGAGGTGCTATCTGCACAAACTTTGATACTCTACCTCCCAGGCAGAATTAATTAGCTCCCCCTTAGGACTTCTATCTCACTGACTTCCTTATAGTACCTAGATTATCTTGTAATTTATTACAGGCTTGTCTTCATATCAGCTGATACATTACTTGTGGTTGAAAATCTTAGATCCTACTTCCCAATTTAAGAATATCAGCAAGAGTATAGCTTCAAACATATATTAACTTTTTAGCCTGTGCCAGGCATTGTGCTAGACAATTTACATACATCTACATCATGTAATTCTTGCTATGTTATGCTACATTATAAAGGGTACTATCACTTTCACCATTTTACAATTGAGGTGAGTATTAATGGAACCAAGACATTTGCCCTTGGTTTAATCGTGAGTAGCAGAGGTGGTATGCAAGATAAGTGTGCATGACTCCAAAGAACACAATTTTATCCACCAGGATGCTCTGCATCCCTAATGAAGTGCTTGATACCTGCTAAGCACTCAAGAACTATATGTTGAATAAAGAAAGGAGTGCGTGATAGAGGGTACTTCAAGAATATGATAGAAGTATGAAAAAACTTGTATGACCTCAATGTGGTTTAAAAAAAATCTGTCTGTGCATCAGGGAAGAACCTTCGTAGTGTTGGCAAAATAAACAAACTCTTGGAATTTTCAAAACGGGATTTGCCCTGCATATATTTTGAGTAGAAAGTCCTTAGGGCATTCCTGCAAATGTGCATCCGCCCGAACTTGAAAGGCGAGTCAGTCTAATCTTTGTAATGATGGTAGGACCCAGATCTGCTAAGAGGCACCACATCCAGCTTTCTAAACAATTTCATCAGCATCATCCCTAAGCCTTATTTAATCTTAAATAGTAGGAAGGAGCCCTTACAACCAGTTCCTGGAACACAGCGAAGCCCTCAACTATGCCTGCTGCAACAGGTCCCCATGACTTTGGGCACGTGCTCAGGATGGATGTTGGCATCGTCCGAAAGCACAACTCTAGGGGATGCTGAAGTGAGGAGGCAGTAGGCAGGGTGGGCAGGTAATGGACAAGTTGAAGCTGGACAAAGGCAAGTAGGGCATAGCTAGGAAACCTCAGCAGGACCAGTAGCAGGAACAGTAGTGGCAACTGCAGCAGAAGTGGTAGACGAATCTATTGTAGTTTTACTGTCAAGAGGGTTTGGCAGAACTTTCATAACTACAGGAGGGATTTCAGAGGTGGAGCCAAAGCACTTCAGGTCACAGTGACCTGCTCTGTGAAGAAAATTTGAGACTGTTTCTATACAGCCTAGCAACTAAGAAGTCAGCCAGTCAGCCCCGCTTGACAACTTGGAAACACACTTACCACACTGACCTATTATGTTTGGGTGCTCACTCCTGGTGCATAAGTGAGTGCACGCAATGCCTTTTGTAATACAACCATTAAGAATGAAAAAAATGAGTCACTCACTTCCTAAATTTGCATCTTACCCATTAAAACTAACACAACAATTGGCAAAATTTACTTGAACGAGCAACCCAGTCGTTCTCCCTACCTCCTCTTCTAATTAGATATCTTCTTCCCCATTATATGTTCTCTACTATTGAAAGTACCCAGTGTGTTGTCAAAACATTGGCTGTTTCATAATAAATCATTACATCTCAAACCAGAATTTCCCCAGAATACATCATGGTGAAATCAGATCACACATTCAACTTATTCAAATGTATATAATGAAATTAAAAATGCATCGGTTTTTTCTACACTCTAATCACACCAAAACAATTTGATTTTTAAAAAACGGGCAAAGCACTTGAACCTACATGTCTCTACATAAGATAAACTAATAAATAAGCACATGAAAAGATGCCCAATGTCACCAATCATTAGGGAAATGCAAATCAAAGCCATATTGAAATATTTCATTCCCATTAAGATGGCAACCATAAAAAACCTCAAACAAATAAAAAATAACAAGTGTTGACATGAATGTTGAGAAACTACGACCTTTGTGCATTGCTGCTGCTAATGTAAAATGGTGCAACTGCTATGAAAAATGGAATGGCAGTTTTTCAAAAAATTAGAAACAGAATTACCATATGATCCAACAATTCCACCTCTAGCATACACTCAAAAGAATTAAAAACAGGGACTCAGATATTTGTATACCAAAGTGATATAGTTTGCTTGTGTACCCATGCAAATCTCATCTTAAATTGTAGCTCCCATAATTCCCATGTGTTGTAGGAGGGAGCTGGTGAGAGATAATTGAATCATGGGGTTGGTTTTCCCCATACTGTTCTCATACGAGATCTGATGGTTTTATAAACGGGAGTTCTCCTGCACAAGCTGTCTCTTTGCAAGCCACCACGTAAGACGTGCCTTTGTTCTTCTTCAGCTTCCACCGTGATTGTGAGACCGCCCCAGCCATGCGGAACTGTGAGTCAATTAAACCTCTTTCTTTTATAAATTACCTAGTCTCGGGTATGTCTTTATCAGCAGCATGAAAACGGACTAACACACCAAGTTTATTGCAGCATGATTTACAATAGCCAAAAGGTGGAGGCAACCCAAGTGTACATCTGTGGATAAATGAATAAACAAATTTGACAAATACATACAACAGATATTATTCAGTCTTGAAAAGAAAGGGAATTCAAAACATGAATAAATTTTGAAGCCATTGTGCTAGGTGAAATAAGCCAGTCACAAAAGGACAAATACTATATGATTTCACTACTATGAGGTACTTAGAGAGGTCATTTCATAGAGACAGAAAGAGAAATGATGGCTGACAGGGACTGGTGGATTGAGGGCATGGGGGGATAGGTGGTGGAGATTTATTTTTTAGTGGGTTAGTTTTGGAAGATGAGAAAAAATTTCTGAGATGAGTGGAAATGAGTTTCAAAACAATATAAATGTACTCAACACCACTAAACTGTATGCTGAAAATGGTTAAAATTGTTAATTTTATGTTTTATATATATTTTACCATAATTTAAGAATGCATTCATTATTATACTGTGCTTTATGGTATACATTCATATGTACATATATAAAGTTATTTATAAAAACAATATGTACTTTATCTTCATGGGTAATTGAAGAGGTTTTAAATGGTAATTTTTCTATGTGTAATTACTAATTTACAAGCTCAGTTTCTAACTTAACCATTGTTTAGGATGCAAGTCCACTGAATTTTTCTTCTCAAATTTTGAAAAGATCAGTGATGGCAGAAAGGTGAAACAGAGTAATGTGTGTGTGTGTGTTGGGGGGGGAGTATTATGGACTAAATTATATGGTACACTTTAGTAGGTAATGGTTTAAATTCCCAAAGGTCTTCTGTAAATTCATTAGATCACTGAGCATCCAAATTTCAAATGATGTCTCCATTCCATTTTGATTGAGGATCCATGAATAACTGAGTGCCTTTTTTTTAAAATGTAAAAATCATTGGCCATGATTTGAGCCATATTTTTATTTCCTGGGAGAAAGCTACAAGGTAAATGGACTTTATATGAATTCATATTACTTCATGAAATTTTGCTGACAAAACACATCAGAATAGATTGGACATACAAACTTTTGGTAAAAGTTATAACCAAGAGTTTAAAAGGAAAATGCATGAAAGCCATCATAAATCAGAAAATTCCGCTTTGTTATTTCCAAAAATTATGTCAATCATGTAATCATCTGTCAGTTTGGCCATCCCTTTGTAGTATGTTGTTGAAAAGCACACCATTGTCTACAGTCTTATTCCTAAAGCACCCACACATTTTTCTCTTTTCAACATAAGGAATTTATTTTCTACCCATAGTACCTTTTGCTGCAATCGCATTCAATTCTATGGATCTTGGTGACAAAGTATCCCTGAGAGCTATTACTGGAAATAGAAATAGGAAACAGTGGGATCTCTGAGCCTGTTAACTTCCTTATTTCAGAATCTTAACAGGAGAGTGCAGAAGGGTCACTGGAAAAGAAAAGACATGTTTTGAAATGGCTGAAACTTCTCAAACATCACAATCTACTTCGCAGCTACAGTAAAAGGTATAATCTCCTTTCCTGGTGAAAATGGTAGAACTCAATCACAGAGAGGTTTATTTCTGAGCTCTTTTAGAATCAGTTAAATTCGTTTCTCCTGACTATCTAGAACCAGAAGAAAATCTCCTGTGTTTAATGTTCTGTGCAAAGAAACAAGAGATAGCATCTGGAGTGTCGTTAGTGAAAGTGAAGTGAAAATGGAAAGCATTGACTCTTTGACATGGGACACCTCACAGGCACATCAGGAACTCTTGCCAAAAGAAGAAAGGCTTATCTTGACAACCTTCTCATATCCTACCTAGAAATTCCTGGAGGTGAAAATGATCTAGCTCTAACCTGATGCTTAGTGATGTGATTGTTGACTCTCTTATTCTATGAAAGATAACCCTAACAGGATATTGGAATGATGTTTGATTCTGTACTAAGAACTATGATTTCAGTTGATAGTTTTATCAAAAAATCTGAAAACTATACTCCCTGACCTACCTGAAAACTTTGATCTCTTGCCAACTAGAGATCGCATCTACGAGTAATCTTTCACATTTTAAAAGCACCAGAATTTCAATATGTCTAAGGAGAGAGTAAAGGAAAAAAATATATATATCTATGTCAAAGCTGTCTGTCTCTCAATTTTATTTTAGTTGTTTCATAAAATTTTGATATTCCTAAACTTCTCTCGACTCCTCTATGTCAGTTCTGCTTTATGGGAATAAATGTGGAGACTGCTCTCCCCAGACAATTGTCCAAAGTGCCACAACATTTCCTACCCGTATGCAAGGCATAACAAGCTATCTAATGTCAGCAGGAAGCCTAGAAAATATAACTCCCAGAAGACAGAAAAATCTGTCTTGTTTAGCTTTATCACCTCCCAGCTGCCCCCAACAAGACTTGCATGTGGCTTTGCCATGGTGAACACTCACTTATTGCTTATTGAACTGGAATCTTATTTTAAGGTTCTTTATTAATCTCAGAAGCCATCTTCTTAGTGAGTTTCTCAGAGAAAGCTGCCTGATTCAAAACAGTATTATAATGAGATCAAGAGTGTTTTCTTTAAATAAAGTAAATTAAGAACTTGAATTCTTGCCTTGCATGTATCAACTTTAATAGTTACACATAACTTTTTGTTTGTTTTTAGTGGAGACTGGGTCTTACTAAGTTGCCAGGGCTGGCCTCAAACTCTCGGCCTCAAGCAATCCTTTGGTCTTGGCCTCCCAAGGTGCTGGGATGACAGGTATGAGCCACTGTGCCCAGCCTGTACACAACTATTTTTATTCAATAAGTGAAGATAATGTTAACTGGTGTATTCAATGTGTGAAAATGTGACCGCTAGAAACATGGCCTACAATTCATGATGCCTACTCTTATGATTTATAAAACTTTAGAAGCTGTATTTTCTTATATTATATAAGAAATGATTTGGTGATGTTCCATGATTCATGCTATTGGACAAGGATCTCTCCTCAGCAAAGCAGAGGGAAAGTTCCCAGAATTCTAGGCTGAGTCAGATTCCAGCAGGTCCCTATTGCTTTCTCTCCCTACTGCTAATGGGTAGACAGAATGATTAACTTACTGTGGGCTTGGTGTTATGTGAGAAATGAAAAAAGGGAGTGCCTCCAGTTCCGATGTTCAACACATTTTACAATCTTGCTGGCGAGATCAAAAGAACAGATATAAAATAAGAAGATACTAAGACTTAAACCATGAAGCACTAACTATTGCACCAAGGACTGGGAAGTCTCAATGAAAAAGTGAAGTTTAAATTAGGTCTTGAATGGAGAATATAATTTGAAAACACAAGAGAAAACTCATTAGTGGATATGGGGGAATAAATGATGAGAGTAGGAAAGATCACGGCATGAAGAAAGAACAAGGATATTGATTTGACAAAAATAGAGGTGAAGAGGCCAGGGACTGATAGCAAATGACCTTGCATGTGTAGGCTAAAACACATTATCCTTCTTTACATCCTTAGTACCCTGAATAGTGCCTGGTACATGACCTACACTCAATAACTATTTATTGAGTTTAAGTGAAGCAGATTAGAAAAGATTTTTTCTCAAAATCAATCAGGGATGTTCTGACAGGATGTGATAAATTAATGAAGATTTCTTGATCAGGAAAGTGTTATGGTGTAAATACATAACCATGCTTTGGAAGATTGATGCTAGAGTAGAGAGAGCACATTGCCTTTGGATTCAGATGAGCCTGTAAATTGAATGACCATGGGCAAATTACTGAACATTTCTAAGCTTCACTTTCTTTGTAATAAAGCAGGATGTGATCTTTACCTTTGAGGGCTATTGAGAGAATTGGCTGAAATAATATGCACCAGGTTCCCAGCAAGGGGTCTCGTATTGTAATGTTTTATAAATTCTACCCACTTTTTCTTCCTGGACAATGACATTGCAAACTGGTTGAAAAGGAGAAGAGACAAGCAATAGGGAGAGAGTGGCCTGGAATAGGATGGAGGTACCATGGATGCCCAAAACAGTCTAAGAAAAAAAGCAAGACTTAGAAAAAATTGTTCCTAGGGCATGAATCAAACATACAACCAAAATTTTTATTTTAATATACGTGAGAATGGTTTGTAAACTAATTTAAAAAATGGTTGCTGAGAATATCCGATATTTTGGAAGATCTATCTTTACCTTTAAACATAATTACATTTCCCAATTATGTTCTTAAATGTTCCTTCAGAAGGTTCTGACTTGTTTAGCAAAATCTTACAGAGTTTTCTTAAAAATAAAGAAAATGTATTTTATAGGAAAACAAGAAATATAACCAAAGAAAAGCTACTCTAAGTAAAGGAACACTGTGAAAAGTCAGCTCTTTAATACAACCTCATGGATTAATTTAAAGAATTAAAAAGACACTAAGTTTTCTAGTGATCTATAAGAACATTGGACATTGGTTTATTTTGGCAGATCATTTTATTGAGGATTCCATTCTAAGAAAAAATGCAGCATACTATACAGATTTAGAAAAGTAATTATACATGAAATATCTTTAAATATTAATTAATTTATATTAGCAACCAATGCTTGCCTAGAATGCCAGCAATATGTAAAGAAATATTGGGGTATCCTAATGAAGGAATGGCAGGTCAACTGCCAAAAGTGAAAATATCTTTGCCTGAAGCTATTTTAAGTAAGATATGTCCCACCTTCACTTCCCAAAACAGGAAAAAAATTAGACAAAGGTGAGTCATTTTGTACACTTAACAAAATAATATATTTCAGTAGAAATGAAGCTTAAATTAAAAGTTTACTTTTACTGAAAAATCATTTTGACTTTTGGTCTTACCTAGATATTAATATAAGAGATGAAATGTTTGTCCTAAGTCATACAAGATTCAAGAGAAACAGAACTGGTCTTTGTTGTATAAACAAAGTCAAAGATAAATAATCAACGATGCTGAGCAGCAATCTAATTTGAAAGAGTTTGGAATAAATATAAATTCCTATCAGCTCTGCATGTATAATTCCTGGGCAGCATCTGTCTTTTCCTGTCTGGTCACAAATGCCCCTGACATGTATGAATCTCCACCTTTTTGATGACTCTGCTCTGAACAATGAATATGAAGATAAATATGTCCCCCATGTAAAGAACTACAGCCATCTTACAAACTGTTATCTCCTATCACCATAGCACCCTGTCTTCAGTCATAGGAGGCAGGAAAGAAATCTGACCATGCCAGTCCTTACTTAAAATCCTTCAGAAGGTCCACAGCTTTGAGGATAAATTCCAACCGTTGGAGTATGTAAGGAATAGATGGGAGCCCCTTCTACTGTATGGGATCTACTCTTGTTTTCCCTCAGGATGGACCCCATATTCCAATGCTGGTAAACCACTTGACGTTTCCAGACCTTTTCTCTTGGGCAGGCTTAGAACACCCTTCCCCTCGGAATTTCATCTCTGGACATTTACCTGTGTTGTTACACCTTATAGAAAACTCTCTGGATATCCTCTTCAAACTCCATTGGACACAGTGCTTTCACAGAAACCCTCTCATAGTCTTTCTTCTAATAAATTTCTTTCCCATCCACTAGAATATGAGTTTTGTAAGAGCAGGGATTGTGTTCTTGTATCTTTAGCATACAGCACAGTTTGAGGCAGCTAGCAGATACTGGTGAACTAATGAGGTGGAAGGAACTCAATTTGATTTCAACTACAAATAGTTTAATGAAGCTTTCAGGAACATCTGAAGTCAGATACAATCTCTACGTTAGTGCTGTTTTCCAAACATCACTGTAGCTGTTCAGTTTCTCCACCCAGCTCCCCTTGAATATACATTATTTTAAAAAATCTTTTATTCTCTACTTCAAATTATTCCCCTACACAAAAACCACCAAGAAGACTCTTGAACTCAAGATACTCCAGAAATTTCACATTCTTGGCAAATACTTTGAGGTTCAGTTTCTCCTGAAAGGAGCCCACTTCAATGAATTTGATTGAAAAATATGGCCTTATTCTCTTTTTTGCTAGATGCTATTTGATGGATGCAGTGCAGCTTTACAAGTGAATTCTGAGTGATTGGTGAAAATAAAATGTAATACCACTGGAATAGTATAAATCAGACTTTCACCAAGAAGATACATTTCTATTCATATAATTCTCTCATTTCAACATGCAAATTAAAAAATAAAAGTTGGAAATCGAAATGTTGGTGTGGCCCCACCCCTTTGTTTTGCTTGCAAACTCCTGAGATGCAACTAGGAACAGAATATTCCGTACTAATTTGTTGTCTGTGTGACAAAGAGATGAAGGTGGCAGCATCTTTGTTTGATGACGGTTTGATAAAGCAATTTTATTGTTCTTAACAGTGACTTAAGGGAAACACCGTCCCCACTTAACATTTGACACAGAGCCACATGTCTTCAGAGTACATGTATGTGTACACTGTACATATGCTATATATATCCTAAATAAACTCACTACTTTGTTTCTGAAGAGAATCAGCTTAGCAGTCGTGTACTGTATATATAAAATATGCACACACATATATACTATCTATACATGTATGTGTTTGCAGTGACCAAAACAGCATGCATGAATGTGTATGTTAGGATGAGTTCCCTTGACTATAACCCAGACCTGCTGCCAAGATTATTCATAAAGATTACAACATGTTGTCAGGGCAAATTCAACATTCCATAGTTGGTTTTTTTTTTCCCCCCGTTTAGATAGTGTCTCTATAGACAACTGATTGGAGTCTATAGCTATCATTCACCTTTCCAAATTATTTTGTCAGAAGTCATAGAGTTTTTTGTTTCTTCATGCATTTTTTTTCCTGTTAATCTAAAAAAGAAGAAAAAGTTTTGACATGATGTTAGTTGTTACCCCTCCAGAGTATCTAGAGAACACCTTTAATCAAAGTGAAAGGAAAATATAATATGGAGTAATTTGCCCTTGCCCCATCCCTCAAGTTGGAGCCGGGCCAGACTACACGTTTCTATCATCAGAGATATTTTTAGTCACAGGGTGTATGGTTGTCTAGGGTCGAGCAATGTCCCCATGATCATTTGCCTCCACCATTCCTAAGCTACGATATAGACTCATGAACATGTAGACAGGGAATGTCTCTGCAAAGAGAGAAACCATCCAGAATACAGGGATGTCAGAAAGAAAGAACACGGATGAAAGAGCCAAAGAAGAGGCTCAAATATACAACCTCTGCCATGTAAGTCTCAGGAAAGGACGATTCCTGTTGAGTTAAGGAGTAACTCATAAGAAAGCAGGAGAATCGCAGTGCCTCCAACAACTCTGCTTCTTCCAAGAAGATAACTGAATTATTGGCAGTTCTTCTGGAAAATAACCCTCCATTGGAGGGATGAGAAGAGACCCTGAATTTTTTGTAAAACTCTGCCAACTTGGCAAAAAAAAAAAAAAAAAAAAAAAAGAAGAAGAAACACTGCTTTGGAAATTTTATTGATTTAAAAATACATATGAAGATGACATTAAAAATAAGGTTCATACTTGTCATAAATTGAACAAAGGTGATCCTATGTACTTTCATGGCAATGGATTTTTAAAACATACAGAAAAAAATAGTTTTATGTTTTAGAGCTAAGGTTGTAGTGTGCTAAAACCTAATACCAAATTTTGGCTAATCTTTTCATATATCCTTTTTTCCTTAATGATTAGAAATAAACAACTTTAGCGATCATAATGTCCTTAAATGTAAAATAGTTAAGTTTAAAAATTTTCAAAATACTTTTTTCATATTGTAAGTGAATTAACAATAGTTATTAGATTTTTAGATTTCCCAATATTTTGTCAACACGCTTTTGTCTATGGGATTTAGAAAATAAAATTAATGATATTTTTCCTAATCCAGAATAAATTTTCTTTTTGCTCTGTATGTATTCTAGCCAGATGAGTGGGCAATTATTTTGAAGGTTGACAATCTGCTCCAAGTCTTAGAAAGCAGGCAAGTTCCCAAAGAAAGAAGAAAAAGATTTGGGATCTCAGTTTAGAGTTATGGAAATTACATGGAGTTTAATGATAGAGAAACACTTAAAGAAAAACAATAAACCTGGCTCTGCTATTTATTGGTTTTGTAATCTTGGGCAAATTGTTTTTGGCTTTGCCTCTGTTTCTCAATTTTTTAAATGATGGCAGTGGAGGGGAGGGGGACATCACCTTCCAGAGATGTCCTGGCAATTAAATGAGTTATTGTTATATTAAACATCTGATTCTGTGTCTGACTTTTCTTCTTCACATGCTTGCTTTCAAACTTACTGACCTTCTTTTTCCCCCTGAAACAAGTAAAGGAATAAAAAAGGTTTCCCTGACTTCTAAAAGTTATGAAATCTGTGGTACAACAGACACATCCTGTTTCTGTGCAGCATGAGTTATTCAGCATTATTAGCAGACACATTGCTTCCACGCACAGGAGCATTTCTGAATGTGGTTCAATAGAAGTGCTTTTAGTAAAACACTTCATTAATTCCAGATACTCCACCACAGCATAGTGTTATCACTGAATTCTGTTGACCTAGTTAAGCCATCTCTAATTTTATTCCTGAAAGTCTATAATTAGGATGGTCTGAAATAGCCTGAAAATATTCAGTGCCAGCACTTGTCTCAAAAGGCAAGTAGCAAAACCTTCAATAAGGCCTTTTTTGAGATTTGTTCTTTTATGTTACTGGATTTGACAATCTTTCAGCATGGAGAGAGAGGGGGGAAAGGGAAGGGTAGATTAGGAGGAAACCAGGGAGAAGAGGGAAAGAGAGGGGAGGAGAAGAGGCAGAAATAATAATCTCTCAGTTTTGTGAGTTTCATCAAATTGTTGACCAGGTCATTACTCAAATTCGTTGCTAGATATCTGAAATCTGTGAAATCTGTGAGTAAAGGTTGTGAGAATCATCCCTAATAAACATTCTCTCTCTTTAAAAAATATATTTATTTTTATTTTTAGTGTTGTGGGTACACGGTAGGTGTATATATTTCAATGAACAAACAGGTCTTTACATCAACACGGCTTCTGCTTTTGTGACTGGGGCTTTTAAGAGCACAATACCACTTTTCAGAAAAAGCTAGACATGAATGTAACAGTATTTTCCAACTCAAGCGTCCCTCTTATCCCTTCCTCCAGCAAAGAGCTTCAGAAACGCAACACCTATCAAATAGTTCCTCAGAAATGCCAGATTGCTGGGATTTTAGAGCCCTACTTTTTTTTTTTTTTCCTTTTTGACATTTAGACAGATTGAGTTTGAGAGAGGAAGTGACTCTGAGTCCAGACTGCCCCGCACCACTGTCAGAGGAAATAACTGAAGTAAAATGAAGTGATAATATACTGTAGAATATTTAACAGAGAGAAAGGCAGAGGAAAATGGCAATCTGGGAATATACAGCGAATCCCCAAAATAGACACAGGCTCCAGTGCCAGAACAAATGCCAAGTACAGTAGATCATAAAATGGTAAAACGACCTTGCCCTGTGGGCTGTGTGTTGACACAGGAAAAATGGCTCCCCAATAGCCGGCATAGCCGGGTCTTTATTCGCAGTTTCTGCTGTCGTTTGTCAGGGACCCTGCCAACTTTCCTCTCTACTCCTTTCTGTATATTCATCAGTGAGAGAGCTGGTAAGTAACCACCTTAATGACTGCAGCATGTTGCGGTAGGATTAATGACAGATAAAGTACAACTCTGGGCTCTTATGTCACGTTGTGAATGAAATCAGAGGGTTCTGGGGAGGATATTAGCAAAGATCCTTCCATTTTGTGGAAGACTCAAGGTGACTAGGGACATTTAGATTTCCCTCCCAAGGAAAGCTATGATAAATAGAGCGGTGAAGGAAAAATACACCCCCTTCTGTGCGCTTAATGAGTGACCTGCCACCTTCAGGGGAATGGGATTAGAATGCTGACATGTCTTAGTTTGATGCAAAGGTTGAAAAATTGACAAAACAAGCCTTCGTCATTTGCTGAAAGCCACAGAGAGAAATGATGCTTGGAGCAGGGAAAGCATCTTTTAAAAGAATACTGCTACCTCATATTCGTGGTAGAATTGGGGAGATTTACATTCGAAGAAGGCCTGATTGCCTTTTTTACTGTGTGGATAGAAGAGAGTAGTCGTTTTTCCTCACATCCTGGCAAATTTTCGTTTAATCTTTGTACTAAGGCTTTCCGGTATGCAGGTGACTGCTGGCCAGCCATTGAGGCTGAGATCATCATCAACATTAAGAATTAAGAAGACTTCATCCTAGCTTTCTTTCTTTCTCTTTTTTCTCCTCTTTTTTCCTTTCCGTCTTTTCTTCCTTCCATTCTTTCTATCTTCTTTTTTTCTCGGTTTCTTTCAACTTAAAGACAATCTTTAACATTGTACAAAAGAAAAAACAACAAGTAAATCAGCTTACAGAGAAAAGGTTTTTGTGGAGAAAGTAATAGGAAAAAGTATACAAGCAAGAGCCGACAGAAATCTGGTCAAGACGTGGCCCTGGGATGAGTGTTTGGAGACGGTACGCATTTAGGAATACATGTATACACTATGGAAAGTTTCCCACTAAAAGAAAAGATTACTTCTGGTTCCTAAATGCAGAAAAACGAAGTGATTTTAAACCCCGGCTGAAGTTTCTACAAGTGTGTGAATCTATACAGTTTCAATAAAAAAGGGGTTGTCATTTGTCAAAAGTAAAGTTCCTGTGATTTGGGGTAGAAATTAAACTGGAAAAATGATTTTCAGAGTTTCTCTTAGAATTGTATATAGTTTTCAGGATAGAAGTTAGTTCAGTCTTGGTAAATAGAAACTTCTCATTTCAGAGAAAAAAAAAAAAAACTTTACTAAAATTCCAGAATATTTCTTTATAAAATAATTCTTACATAACTAGTTTTCCTTCAGGTTCCAAAGGATTTAATTAAGGGAGAAATTAATTGGCAAATCAATTTGGACTTTTCTCTAATATAAAATGTTTTAAAAGTACTTCTATAGTTTACATAAACTAATATATTATTTGCATTATTTTTTAAAAGGATAACATATTGATATGCATTGAAGGAATTTTTAGTATGGCAACTGAAACAGATGTCTTCATTAAAAAGAAATTAAGTGTATTAAAGAAAATTCATAAAAATATGGAAAAGTTTTTAAAAGGTTTCTCTACCATGTAAACATAACTACTGTTAACATTTTAATGTGTATCCTCCAATTCTTGTTTCACAATGAATTCATTCTTTAAAATATTTTCAGTTGTAATTTTACTGCTTGCATAATTTATTAGTGATAATGATAATAGTTATAATTTATTCAATATCTATAATGTACCAGGTATACTATCTATTTTACATTTAATCACTAAATTAATTGTGTAAAATAGGAAGATAAAGAAATTGAGATTCAAACTTGCCAAAGAGGACATAGTAAGTGTTGTAGCTAAACTTGAACTCAGTTTTGATTTTCTATGCTCATTCCACATCACTATGCCTGTCTACCTAATGTAAGAATATTTAAGCCTCAATATCTTACATAAATGATATTGTAACTATAAGAGTTTCCCACTCTGAGTAGGTACAAATATCGAAAAAATAGGGTTTCACACAAAACAGCCCAGTGAGGAAACTGTGGTGGATAGTACACATTTGTGACAAAGTTTCAACTGAAAATCTAAGTGCAATTTAGCTTTTTTTTTCTTTTTTGGCTAATAATAAGGATTGTGGTTCATGCCAGAGTGTGCCCAGTGGTGAAAATATACATTATTTACTCTGAAACTTCTAAATCTATTGCTTACATGTGATAATATGTAGTATAAACTTATTTATCTTACATATTGTTATGATTTTCATTTCAACGGGGTCGTAAGATCTCATCATGGTATTCCCCTGCGTTGTGTTCTTGAACGTTAATTATATGAAAGTAGAACAATTTTCCCATACAAAGGAAAAGGATGGGAAAGGAGAGGCTGTCTGACAGCTTCAATTATTCTGTGTCTCTGTGATACACAGGACACTATTTGAACCTGTAGCAATTTGCTGGCACGAAGAGTATCAAAAGCATATTCAGTGAATGAGAGGAAGGATAGCAATTCCTTCTATTAGACTGGCAATTGACCATCTGCTTCAGAGACTAGTGTTTAACCTGCAAGTAATCACGGTAAAATAGCTTGATGATGTGTCTCTGTCAGGCTTTTCATTTTTCCTGGGTAGGGGCAAGTTGGGAAAGGAGTGGTTAAAAATGCAGACTTCTGGTTGGCCTCCCATCCTGTTGGAATCCTAGGTACATTCAGTACCTTTGAGCACCTTCTCCTAAGATCAACCAGAAGAAAGGTACCACATTCAGTATTCAGTTAAATAAAATCAAATTTAAGTTTCATTCTCTAATATTTCTTTAGCAAGATACTTCTAGCATCAGATGAAATTTGCAGTTTGTTACTGGTGCTCTTCCATGTGTCTTAGAATCACCATCTGAGCACTACGACTGTTAATGCCAAAGGATTTATTTGAAAATTTTTATGTATATGTTATTTCAGTCTTTTTGGAAGTTATTCGGAGCTATTATTGGATATAGTTAAATTATATGCACTTCTTAAAGAGAAGTATGCTTTTGATAATTAGATTTCTATCTTCTTATGCAGCTTAACATAAGGGAGCATGATACTATTAGATAACAAACGTCCAGGTGGCTGCAGCTAAAGCAGTAGGTTTGATATTTGAAGACAGTAAATAATCGTGAAATAATTTTGCTTGAATGTCTTTTTGTTTTTAGTACTTGGAAATTTCTTTTTGACCCAAACTAAAAATTTGTCTTTTTACTGACAAATGGTTAGAGAAAAAAAGGAAGAGTGTATTCCCAGCAAGAGCAAAATTTACACACTAGAATTACACAGATTGACGCAGTAACTTACAGCATCAGGAATAGTTAGTGCTTGAAGTTACAATAGTTCCTTTTCGGGGCTTAAGTATTTCAGAACTTGAACAAATGGGGAATTTTAGAGGCATTGACATATTTTATCCCTTTCCAAAATCCCCATCAATTTTTGTTACCAACACAAGCGCTGTGATAGCTCTTTTATACACTATTAATTAATTGTCATTTACTCATTTATTTAGCAAATATTTTTGAGTAACTTATTCTGTACTAGGCACTATTCTAGGTTCTTGGGGATGCTTCAGTGAGTGAAAAGAAAACAAAACAAAAAATTCCTTGCCTTCATGGAGTTTACATGCTGGTGTGGCAAACAGGCAATAATCAGATAATTAAGACATGTATAGCATAGTAGATAGTGATAAATATCAAGAAAAAAGTGAATCAGGGAAGGTGATTAAAAATGCTGAGAAAGGGGGTACTAATATTTTAAGTATATTGGAATTGGAGCAAATACCTGAAAAAGGAAGGGTATGAGTAATATAGCCATCTGAAAGACAATCACTCCAGACAAGTGCTGTCCAATAGACTGGCCATGAGTCTCATGTAAACACCACATTGGACAACAAGGTGTGAAAATTCTCCATCATCGCAGAAAGTTCTAATGGACAGTGCGGCTCCCAACAGAAAGAATGGCAAATACACAGGTCCTGAAGAGGTGGGCGACAGAAGAAACAACAAGGAGGTCAGTACAGTATAACTGAGTACAGGTGGGAGAGGGAAATAGGAGACAGAAAGTCAACGAGGGGCTTGAGTATGTAGAATCTCTCGGAGGCCCTTCCTGGACTTTGAGATACTATTCTGAGCAAGATGGGGAGCCTTTGGAATGTGTTGAGTGGAAGGGTAATGTGCTCTACTTTGCATTGTGTCAGGGACACTCTGACAGATGTTTTGAGAATTAAGAGGCCAGAGCACAAGTTAAAATACCATTGTGGTCATCCAGGAAGAGGAAGAGCACTATCCACCAGTAAAGAGCATAAACTGTGAGAAGTGGTAGATTCTAGATTGATACGGGAGTGGGATAAAGGCAAATAACCCACCCAGGGATACTTATTACAATGTGGGTTCTAGACACCCACTCACAGAAATTATGATTTGGCAGAACAATTATGGTACAGAAAAATCTACTTTTTTTAATCACATGAGAATTCTGATTCTTGTGCCCAACTCATTCCCCAACATGTAATTGCCCTGCATCCTCTGAGGGCTTTGAAATATACTTGTTTGGTGGCTTGTTTAACATTAAGTTTATAACTGAAGAACACAGGATGCTGGTGATGCAAGCAGTGTAGTCATCATTGGAGGAAGTAGAGGCCCACAAAATGCCTCTTTAATATCATTGTGAAGAAATGAATCCTTGACAGAAGTTTTTGGTTTTGCTTTCTGTTTTTGTTATTGTTATTTGGATTACATTTATGCATTCCCTGGAATTTAGCTAAAAGGCACATAACTGATGCTTAAGCCAAGGTGAGATGCCATTTCCACTTTTTTAAAACAACATAGAAGTTACCTTTTAGCACACACAGGTTATGGACACACATATCTTCTCATCTGAAATGTGTTATATTTTCTCTGCCTGAAAGATAAGAAACCGTTCCATGATCCGTTTTCTTTTTTCATGAAGAGTCCAATCTACCCCTTTTCATGAAATGATTTCCATATTCAGTATCAATAAGTAATTATAAAATGATGAATAAATATCTACATTTTTATATTGATATTAAGGGAAATAGTTTTTCTCAGATACAAGTTAGTCCAGATAAAAATTTCTGTTCTTTTCTCTTTCTTATTTTTTCTTCATTGCCTAGGAAGATAAGACAGAGTCAGACTTCAAGGAGGAAATAGGAAGAAATGCATTTAAGAGAAAGAAAAAATGAAAATCAATCAGGCCGAAGTGAATAGTTTCAATTTGCCTACAGTCTGGCATAACTGTTACCATGATCTAACTGTGGGGAAAAATGTTTTAACATACAATTTTCACGTAAGTAGTACATGAAGAGGAAAAATAAACCTAATATTGCCTTTGGGAGTATCTACATATTAGTGAAGGACTATGTAAAGGTGTCTGAAATTTCCATTTCAGTAAAACTTCTCTAAAAGTTTATTATTCATGATCCATTCTTTTGCTTCAAGCAACATCCTAAATACACCTTAGAGAGAATAAACTCATTTTAATCACAATCATTTTAATGTAAATTGATTGATCAGATCACTTTTCTTCTTGGAAAATTTCTGGGATTTATAGGCTTTAAAGTATTTAGCATCAGATGTTTAAAAAGAAAGAGGTGGGAATGAAGATAATAACTTTTACCTTTTTGTTTTTTAAGGAGCCAGTTCAGAGAACAGCAAGAATCTGCATAGAAGTAATCATTTCTGAAAATCCAAATTACTTAGTGGCATTTGCTGAAGCACAGATGAGTTGAGTGCACTGTTCACCAGTTCCTGTAACTTTCCTTTGACTTGATCCATAGGACAGTAGCCAAGAATATGGCAATCAGTCATGGAGCCAATGGCATTGCTTCCTGAGGTTCTGAGAATATGCCTTCTATCTTATTCATTCCTCCACCTTTGGCCAGACAGTTTTATAATGGGAATGATGATGACAGGGAAACTTACAGAGAGAAGAAAGGAAGTGCAGAGTGTGAGGGCAGGGAAACTTGAAGCATCTATTCTTCTATTTTTGGTCCCATAACTCCCCCAATATTATCCTTTGGCTCAGTCATACTAGTTTTCGTTCTGTCTGCCTACCCATAATATACATTTTTCCCCTAATTGATTGTTCTCATTAAGAAGCCTGTGGAGTCTGGCTCATGGAAAAATATTTGAGGCTTTACTGCATTTCTCAGTGATGCAAAACGTTCTTTTCATATATGTAAGAAATGTGAGAATTGGTCTTGAGTGAGACTTGGTATAAGAAGCCATACAAGCAAGAAGGAAAGAAAAAGAATATTTCCCCTAAGGTAAAATGGTAGTTATATTACAATGGTAGCAAAAGGAGATGACTACCAAGTAGGAACTCTTGCCAAGCCCACATGGGTATATAGATTAGCCATAATTAGCAGGGCATGGTGGTTCATGCCTGTAATCCTAGCACTTTGGGAGGCCAAGGCAGGTGGATCACTTGAGGTCAGGAGTTTGAGATTAGCCATAATATACCCTATCTTGTGGCTTTGTGTTTCGGGTTAGAATACTTGTTATGAAGATGGCCTGTAGCAATGATTTTGGTCTTTCATTGAAAAAGGAAATTTTAAGCTCTTATAAACAAAGAAAAATAAGAGTGTTCCAAGAATGTGTTAAGCATTCTGTAGATGGCTCAAGAATAACATATAAGTACTTCTGCATAAAGATATTACACTGAAACTTTGTTAAGCAACAGTGAAAATAGGTTTAAACATTCCAGGTGACTCAAGTTCGATATAATGACAACACTAGTTAGAGTTTTCAAGCACTTTCTCTGATAAGCACTTTATATGCATTGTGTCATTTAACAATTGCATGGACTTTATGAAACAGATATGATTATACCCATTTTTATAAAAAGGAAACTGAAGCACAAGGTCAAACTATGAGTAAAAGACCAACTCAATACTGCCATCCAACTTATAGAATTAAGTTGCCCGCTAGCGTGGATTCTGGGAAAGAGTTGATAAAGGGCAATATTAAATGACCGTCACACATCTCTTCTAGAACCAGGCTGGCTATTCAATGCCTTAACCAGTTCTAGCACTGAAACGACTGGGCAAAAATCAGACCATTTGAGTTTAGTCACTGTCCAGGTCTCAGAACCCACATTAATCTCCCCACTGTCACTACTCCACGGCTAGAAAGACTCCCATCCTTTCTGGTATCCTCATATCAGAGAGGTTCTTATCATACATGTTCTCACTTGGAATCCCTCACCATAGACCACACTCACTCTTGCTTTGCCACTGGAACCGTCCATGTATTTCTAACAGTTTCTACTATATCCTCCCAATGTTGGTGGAGGGGTCTTTTCCCTTTGGCCTGAACTGGAACCTAGTTCTCCCTTCGAAATATTTTTTCCTGTGGCTTGTGTAGTTGAGACTCCTCTTTCTGCCAGAAGCCATAACCAGGATATGTAGTTTAGCATTTTCCTGGGTCCCTATCACTACCTCCAGAGCTTATTCACCTCCCTGTGATGCTCATCATCCAGCTCTATCCCATTTCCTCACTTCCTCATTGCTTGTCATTGGCAAACTTCCAAATACTTTCCTTTAAGTGATTCTGAGACCCATATATCCAGTTTGTTTTTAAAATAAATGTATTGAAGCAAAGAATTAAGTAAATGTAAAGAAGAATACATTGAATGAGATATAGAACCATGGCAAAAGTAGTGAAGTCTGGGAAATCTTAACTTTACAATAAATAAATCCAAGATCTTTGTAAGCATTAAAGAGCCTCTATTGACTAGTTTATGCCTGCTCGCATCTGAAACATTACCCTCCACCACTCCATTCTTCACCTTTTAAACCTTAGCCATGTAGAACTACATGTAGCTCTTTCTTACTTCCTTCAAACCATGTTCATACTCACTTTTCTTAGCCACACCAATCCAAGACCAATTTATTTAGCTAGATCCTATCCTTAACTCAGTTCAGTGATTACTTCTTACAAAGCCCTTAGCCCCATCAGGTTAGAGGTGGCGGTGGGAAGAGGAATTTAACTCCATAGCCATCTCTGTCATGTTTTCCTCGTGTGGTTTTACAACAATCTATTATGTGCCTGTCTCCCCTACTAGACTGTGGGTTTCTTAAAAAGATGAACTATGGTGTAATTGTCTTTTCCCCCACTGCACATGCATAGAGAAAGCTCTCAATGAGTACTTGAGAAATGAATGGATATATATACCACCAAAATCTTTTGGGAAAAAGACTCACTCCCAATATCTTCCTTTTCATTATTCTCTGTATGCTCCTTTCATCATTTGCACAAGGTCCTAAATGTAATTTCAAAGTTGTAATTTTGCGTTTCAGAGACAGAATTGAAGTAGTATTTTTTTTTTTTTTTCTAGAGGCATGGCTGCCTTTTACATTTAGGGCTGGACTGGGTGAGTATACACTTAAAAGTTTTGTTTGTGCACTCATGAAATTTTGAAGTGCCTCATTCAAAAAATCAAATGTTCTTAAAATTCCTACCTCTTTCATTTTAAACAACACTCATGGTTGGTATCCCCTGAGTAAAATAAAGAAAAAACCAGTATGTATCAGAGAGGACATTTAAAATTTTTAATTGAGCTGCTAACCTAATCAACTCCATCATCTGATATATGTCCTTTCCATTCTCATTTCCTGAAGCAAAGAAAGAGGACTGTGCCTTGTTCCAAGAGGTGCATTATGTGAGTGCTGCTTAATCAGCACATACAGGTTTTGTCTTCCAGTATACTTTCCTTCATTCTCTTGACTCCACTTTGCCTTTATTCTCCCCATGATTTCCAGAATCTTTGTTAGGCTCCTACTGAGCACTCCAAACATAAAGGGGATATGTTTGGCCTTAAATAAGAAAAGTTGTGTGATCTCAGAGGCACTTTCCATATGGACTCTTACAGAGGCAGACAGTGGAATACTTTCTTAGAAGACTCCAGAATGTTTCCAGAGAGACACAGGCATGCAAATTAAAACTTCGGCAAGTGCAGGGCTGATTGACTGTATACAGTTGCCAGTGGCTTTACCAGAATATTTTGTGGTATAAATGGTAAACTTTTTTTTTAATAGCAAGAACACAAGTAGAACATTATGAACCTTGTTGTTATGTAGATAAGGAAGCGAGAGGAGAGGCAGATGGATTTGCTTTAATGTATGTTCATGTATGTCCAGTGTGTCTCTTTTCATTTCTTTTATTTTAAAAACTGGTTAGCAAAAGTAAGGGAAGAGAAAAGGTTTTCAGCACAAGAAGAACACAGCTTTGATGAAGAGGAGAAGAGTGTTATTTGAATGGCTTTTTTTTGGAGGGGGCAGTTCTGTAGAATGCTGTAACTGGCATCGCCAGTGTAAAGACAGGCACTTCTGCAGTCTTCTCATTACTTATTTTGAGGTTGGCATGTTTACCGTGTTTACAACGCACTGTACAAAGGTAGCACAGCATCACTGAGTGCCAGAAGGCATTGCTGTCATTTCCCACTGGTAGAAGGTCTGCAGAAAGAGATTGAGAGTACAAGACCAGCAAAGAACCTAGAGAAGTTCAAGCAGGTGCTGATGTTTTAATGAAACTTAAATTTCTGGAGCTATAAGTCTCAGATAAGTTAGCAAATGGTGGTATACAAAAAGATATAAATATAAATCATCACTTGTCAGTTCCAAGAATACAAATGTACGAAGAGTTGATCAGCAAGGAATTCTTTTCCTGCTATCCTCCATCCTATCTTCCAATAACCCACAAACATTAATCCTTTATGCTCAAATTTGTTGCCCAAATAACCTTTTCAAACAGCTATGTGAAATTTTACTATGCAATTTGCTTATTATGCAAATTTGAATAACCCCCCAGTGATACTTCTTGACTAGCAACAATATAGAGAGTGCACAACTTTGCATATTGTAAATTCACATAAACATTTATATTTTTTAAGAATCCAATGAATTAGAGAATCTGTGGGTAGATGACATTTTTAAAGTCAGAAAGAGTCATTTGTATAGTTGAAATTAACTCTTAGAAACAATGTTTTTATTACTTGGTATTCTAGACCCAGTTTTTTAAAAAAAAATAATTAGCACACTAGAAAAAAATGTCCAGCAAAATTTTAAATGTGCCATTAATGTGTTCATTAATATTCAAAATGTACTGAAACAGATCTCTTAAACATCCTGAGGGATACCATAAAATTATTAATTTGGCTTTTATTGAGAAAAATTCAGGCTTTTTAAGCTACAGCTCTAATTTAAATTTGATTTTCTGAGCAAAAATATGTATAACTGGTAAATAAGATTTTAACAATATAATGTGGCAAAAATTATTTTTCAAACATATTTGACAATTCAAGGTAATAAGAGGTGCGCTTAAAAAATGTACATATGACAAAATAAAAATCTGTGCCCGTGCACTGTTGGTCTCCAATTGAATTGACATAGCATTTGTGAAAAATGCTGCATGAGGGTAGAAGTGTGAATAAACATTAAGATCCAGGATCAATTCTTAATTGCTGAAAAACTAGTTGCTTGTACTTTTTAATACTAGGAACAGCCTTCCTATAAGCATTTTACCATAATACTCTACCTTAAATCACCTACCACTTTAAGAAACAGTCCATCTTTCTGACACCTATCAGTTCATCTATTTTCTAAATCTCTATTATGCTTTAATTCTTCTCTGCTTTTGGCTGATGGTACTTACAGCTGTTGATCATTAAAGTTACATCTGGCCTACAATGAAGTAGTCTTTGCAAAAAGAAAAATTATTTATGTTTCTTCTCATGTTCCAATGGACATCAGCTAAAGCAAGTCCAGAAGCAGATAGCCAGTCCTGTCCATGCAGCTGGTTAGCAGCATTACACACTGGCCTGGAAATCACTTTTTCTGTAGCTAATTTGAGTTTACAAACATCGGATAGGGAATATCATGTGCTGTCAACTAGATTCCTGAAGATTTACACATGTGGCAATACGACTTGTCTGTATTTTTAAAAAAAAAAAAAAAGCAAAAACAAAACAAGTATAAACGCATATTGGGAATAAGAACCTTTCAAAATTTAGCTATGTAGGTGGTGGTAAATTCTGGTTGCCAGAATCTCCTTAGATTAATATCAGGGTGATATTCTCCACAATTGACAATAGACAGTGGGACAGGGTGCTAATATATCACTGAAGTAACCCAAAGTATGCAAATTGAAATGGGGGCTTTTTTTTTTCCTTAAATAAACTAAAGAATCATTGGAAATCTTGAGTCAAGGTGGAAAAAAACCCCTCCATCTCTATCAAGAATTGCTTCCTCAAATGACATCATCATTTGTTTACATATAAGTCCATGAAAGTCTACTGGCACAGTAGAATTCAAACAATTAGTAAACCTGCAGTCTTGACTTGTCATGTCATAAAGTAGTAGTCTGTCTTCATTTCATGCCATCATCAGCTCAGCTACCCAACAATTGTCGAGGGCAGCAGAGAGAGCAAATGAAAGTGAATCTACTTCTTGGCCTTTGCCACATAAGCCACAAATTAAATATCCTCTTAAAACAAAAAAGAATTTCAAGTCTCAGAAGAGAAATCAGTGCTGGGTGATAAATATTTCCACTTTTAAGTTACATTCATTTCATAAAATCTTTTATTTGGCACTGTGTAAATTGTCAGCAATCTTTCCCTCATACTTGATTCATCTTTAAAACCACAATAGCATGATTTAGCTATTACATGGCCTTGTGATAGTAACAGTTGAAAAGTAAACTAAGGGAAATATTTAACAGAGGCAATGATCGAAACATCACATCGTGCACCTTCAATACACATAATTTTTATTTAAAACAACAACAATTAATGAATGAAGGTAAACACAAATAAAAAGCCATGACAGTGATAAACTTTAAAATGACTAACTTATCTCTGAAAGAATGGAGACTAACTAGAAAGTAGTTTTTAAAATACTAAAATAGTTTTTAAAAATCAGATCCTTTGGAAGAATAAAAACGTCTTTAGAGTAGAGCTAAGAACCTGTGACAGTAACACATCTTAGGCTGTGACATTAGTATTCTTAGCAGAGTTGGCTGCTCAGGTCTTTGAGCAGAAAGCTCCGACTTGAATACAGTAAGCATTAACCGATGCAGAAGTAACTGACTTAGGATATGGCATTACTCAAAAGTGGGTCATTTCAAAAAATTCTTAATACTTATTACAGAAACAAAGACATGTTTCTCTAGTGTAGGCATGTTAACTCTTGGTGTGCTGGACAAATTCCAGTTTGGGCACCGTATTTTAAAAGCAATAGAAAAATCTGGAACTCCATTTCATGTAGGAAAGCATATGGCTTGAAAGTAAATATAGTTTAAACATATGAAGCATATTAAATTAATTATTATAATTTAAGTGATTTGAAAAATGTCTTCAGTTTTTATGACATATGCTTCTAATGATTCACATTACCTGTAGGCACTTCAAAAGCACTGGGATTCCGATTCTCTTCAGTAATTAGGGGGTCAAATGATATGCTGAGTACATTAGAGAACAGAGCCCGGTGAAAGTGGGCCATGTGCCAAAATCATACCCTTCAAGACAGATGGGAACCAAGCCTCAGAATGGTCTGTAATTGTACCATTTTTTAAAGCCACACTTTAATGCTATGAGGACACGCAGAGGCTATATCTGAAGAATGTGTACAATATTTGTACCCAAAGTTAAATGAAATATAAGTCTTTGTCTGTGGGTTGTACCCATCTTAGAGACTTCATCAGAGGTAGTACCCCCGTACCACTATCCATCAGAAGTGTTTTTATTTCCTACAACATCTGAACATCCTAACCAGAACCAGACAGCATGATCACTCATTCATTTATTCATTCATTCATCCCACAAATACCTACTGAGCACCTACAAAAAATATATGTTCTAGGCAATGCTTTAGGTACTGAAGAGCTTTGGTAAAGAGGAGAGAAGGTCATTGTCCTCTTTTATTTTATATTCCTTAGGGGGAGCAGACAGTTGAAAAAAATATAGAACTAAATAACTCCAAATAGGGAAGGAAAAAAATCACAAAAGGAAACTGGTAGAGAGTGGCTGATACAGGAGATATGAACTTCTTTAGCTTGGGTCATGCACAGAAGCCACACACCCAGAAGCAAGGGATATTTTGCTGAGACACAGGAGTAAAAAGATGGCCACACACACACAGAAGCAGGGGACACTTTGCTGAGACTAGGAGTGAAAAGGTGGTGATGGTGTTTTATCTCTTGGAGGAACTGCCAGTTTATAGGCCTTGAGCTGGGAAAGACATGCTCAAGCAGGAGAGAGGCGTGGTGGTTGGAGCTGAGCATGTGGAGAGACAAGTGAAAAAACTGAAGTTGACAGTTTGGCAAAGTGAGATCATGTAGAGTTATTTAGGCCATAGTAGGGAGTTTGTATTATAGTCAACCTAAAATAATAGTAATAACCACAGTTGGCTAATAACAAGAGGGAAGGGAACACATTGGGTGCTTACTATGTGCTAGGCAATGCTGTAAGCAACACAGATAACCTCATCTATTTCCTGTCACTATCCCCATTTTATAAATGGGAAAGTCAAGCACAGAGAAATAAAGAAACCACCAAAGTCATCCAGCTAGTAAGAAAGAGACATTTGCGGATAAGTATGATAATTCTTAAATTGCAAATAAATTGCAAACACTCATGTAATTCTTAATCCTTCAGTTATCTCATGCCCTCAAATAGGTGTTTCATGTCATCTCTATGCAAGCCATTGTATTTTGCACAGCTAGAATGTTGTCTATTGTTTTTGTTTACATGGCTTCATGTCTTTTAGGACATGGTATGTAGGAAATTGCATGGTGAAGTGGGAAAAGCATCAGGCTCAAGAATTAGTGTCCAGTTTGACAGACCAGATGGAGAAATGATTAAGACCATAGTTCTGGACTTAGACAAGCCTGGCTTTGTGACTTTGGGAAAATTGTTTGATAACTCTAAGTGTATTTATCACTAAAAGGCAGATAATAATATTATGTCACACAGATGCTCATCCTTTGATTCAACAAATATTAATTGAATGTCTTCCATGTGCCAGGTACCTTTCTTGTCTATAAAGTGGAACAGAAAACAATCAAAAATATCTTTTTAATTTATTTTTATTTATGTATTTATTTATTTATTTATTTATTTATTTATTTATTTATTTTGAGACAAAGTCTTGCTCTGTTGCCCAGGCTGGGGTGCAGTGGCACAAGCTCAGCTCACTCCAACCTGCACCTCCAGTTCAAGCGATTCTCCTGCCTCAGCTTCCCGAGTAGCTGGGATTACAAGCGTGCACCACCACACCCAGCTAATTTTTTTGTATTTTAATAGAGATGGGTCTTCACCATGTTGCCCAGGCTGGTCTCGAACTCCTGAGCTCAGGCATTTCAGCCATCTCAGCCTTCCAAAGTGCCAGATGGAGAAGTGATTAAGACCATTGTTCTGGACTTAGACAAGCCTGGCTTTGTGACTTTGGACAAATTATTTGATAACTCTAAGTGTGTTTATCACTAAAAGGCAGATAATAATATTATGTCATACAGATGCACATCCATTGATTCAACAAATATTAATTGAATGTCTTCCATGTGCCACGTACCTTTCTTGTCTATAAAGTGGAACAGAAAACAAACCAAAATATTTTATTTTATTTTATTTATTTATTTATCTATTTATCTATTTATTTTTGAGCCAAAGACTTGCTTTGTTGCCCAGGCTGGAGTGCAGTGGCATAAGCTCAACTCACTCCAACCTGCACCTCCGGTTCAAGTGATTCTCTGGTCTCAGCTTCCTGAGTAGCTAGGATTACAAGCGTGTACCACCACACCCAGCTAATTTTTTTGTATTTTAGTAGACACGGGTCTTCACCATGTTGCCCAGGCTGGTCTCGAACTCCTGAGCTCAGGCATTTCACCCATCTCAGCCTTCCAAAGTGCTAGGATTACAGGCATGAGTCACTACACCCAGGCAAAAATATCTGCCTCCATGTAGCTTACATTCTATTTGGACAGGCAAAGCTCAGACAAGATTAATACATGTTAAAATGTATAGCAAAACATATAGTATTTTAGATAGTGTTAAGTGCAGTGGAAAAACAAAACAAAACAATAAGGATGGTGAGAGGAATCAGGATAGAGAAAATACCTTCATTTTAGATATGGAGTCCAGGATAGGCTTCACTGATTAAGGCGATCTGAGGAAAGATCTGTAAGAAAAAAAGAAGTAAAAACACCCAAGGCAGACTATGAGTTGTGAGCAGACCTGTTGTATTGGAGGAGGCTGTGGAATGAGTGAAGGAGCCTATTTGGAGATGGAATCAGAGACGTAAGAAGGATGATGATACAGGATTTAAGAAGTCACCATGGAATACTATGCAGCCATAAAAAGGATGAGTTCATGTCCTTTGTAGGGACATGGATGAAACTGGAAACCATCATTCTGAGCAAACTATCACAAGGACAGAAAACCAAACACCGCATGTTCTCAGTCATAGGTGGGAATCGAACAATGAGAACACCTGGACACAGGGTGGGGAACATCACATACCGGGGCCTGTTGTGAAGTGGGGGAAGGCAGAGGGATAGCATTAGGAGATACACCTAATGTAAATGACGAGTTAATGGGTACAGCACACCAACATAGCACATGTATACATATGTAACAAATCTGCACGTTGTGCACATGTACCCTAGAATTTTAAATATAATAAAAATAAATAAATAACACTAAATTTCTCATAAATTAAAAAAAAAGAAGTCAAAGAAATAGTTGTGGTTTTTTATTCTGAGTGAAATGGACAGTCAACGGAGGGCAGTAAGCAAATTAGTGATAGAATCAGACTTGTGTTTTGAAAAGATCACACTGGCTGCTGTGTTTAGAATAGACTGTGTTGTAGAAAACGCAGGGAAGACCCCATAGAAAGCTGATGCTGTATTCTAGGTGAGAAACTATGGAAATTTGGACCAAGATGATAGAAGTGGAGGTGGTAAGAAACAGTCACATTCTGTACATGTTTTAAAAATAGAACAAAGGATTGGCTGAAGGATTGGATATGAGATGGGAAAGAAAGAGAGGGTTCAAGGA
The DNA here is from genome assembly GCF_003255815.1 of Theropithecus gelada. Taxonomy (NCBI): domain Eukaryota; kingdom Metazoa; phylum Chordata; class Mammalia; order Primates; family Cercopithecidae; genus Theropithecus; species Theropithecus gelada. The sequence continues at coordinate 118,053,956 of NC_037676.1, forward strand.
AAATTGCAAAGTCTTTGGTTATCGTGAGGAGTATGTGAGATCGCACATATAAAGTATGAAATATAATGCCTAGGACAGAGTGAATGCTAAAGAAGGGAAATTCTCGTATGCATTTCAGTGTGTACATCTTAACTTCTTCACCCAATAATGGCTAAGAGTTCTATCTGTATAATAAGTTTCTGTTCAGGAACACGAATGTAAATTGCAAAAATCCTCATAGTAGGAATTCAATAAAGATTTGGGGGAAGAAGTTTACACTTGGTACCCATCAATATTGGGCAAGCACTAACTATATTTGGTACTTAACGAGCCTTTATAGAAGTTCTCAAAATGCAAAAATGAAGAGAACTAGAAAGATTAAGATAGAAGAGTTTAAAAAATATATGTTCATGCATGAGAAAAGTGAAGGCTTTTGGAAGGTTACTAAGGTAAGTCTGAGGCAGAGATTCCTAGAGCAAATCAAGGGGCTGTGAAAGCTAATGGACATAGCTCAAGATTTACTTTTGGGTTTGGAGAAACTAATATTGAATTGGCTATTTCCAATAGTAAAGTCATTAGCCTAAGGAAGTAAGATGAAATATAAAAGGAACGTTTAGGTACAGAAAAGTATATTTTAAATTCTCTTTTGGTTTGGAAAATATTTCAGATAAATGCTGATGAAATAAATCAGCATTTTATTTCAGTTTTTTAACGGTTTTATCATAACAATGAAGGGATTTATTCTCTGCCTCTTTACTACCTTCACATGGAGATCTTAAATGTTTGCCAGGTATAGTGGATAGATTAAAAGAGCCGCTTTGGTAAGAACTGAACTATTTTGTTATATTACTGTTTTTATAAATGCTGCTATATGCTCTGTAACACACATTCATGTAAAGTATTTGTTAATATTTTTAAAAGTATATATAACGTCTATTTGAGCATGCATTTCAGTATTTCATAGAAACAAATTAGAAAAGTCACAAATTTTTGAACACTGAAGAACTGAGAGAGAAATCACTAAATAAGGATATTGTCTGCAGTGATCAAAATGGTGGCTACCAGGGTGAGTGAGAGATTATTTTAATAGGCTTCTTTTAAATTTTTCATTAAATTATCAACTTTGTAATAAAGTTATTGACAGGCAAGTGCTGTTATAAAAATTGTACCTCCACCTGCTAACAAATGGCACTCACAGTTATGAAAACTGCCTGACATTTTTAGAATCAGGTGCTTCTGTGGCTTTCTTCTGAAAGGTATTCCCCCTTGGAACTTGCATTTTAATTACTAATTATTTTTTCTGCTTTATTTCTGTGTAATGATCAAGGTGCTTGACTGAGCTTTATTTAAATAGGACGTATGCATTGTTTCAAACTAGTTTTGCATAAAATGTGAATATGAATACCACACCTAGGCGATTTATTTGAATCTCGAATACATTAGCAACTATTACCTTCTGTCTTTCATTTAGCTGTCTTACAACAATATTAAGAAGAATATTACATGTGCCTGAATTACTCGATTTTTTTCAGCTTTGATTTACATATTATTCACTTAAAACTAGCAATGTAAAATTGCCTTTAACATTTACTGTTTCAACTTTAAAGTTTTTTTTTAAATCAGCGAAAGTGAAGTTGGTGAAATATAATTAAAATTTCTCTAATTATGTTACCTTTAGGCAATGCTGTCTTCTAGATTTGTAACATTCTCTGTCACCATGCTATGAAATTATGGAATGTACAATGTTGGAGTGTATGTTTCTAAAATCAATGCATTAGAGATTTGAGAAATGCTATATAACTCATGTATTAAAAGTATTTCTAACATCTAAATGTCTTGCTGTTATATGTTTAAACTTTCAAAGAGCAATAATCCTGTATTGAATTAAAGACCTTAGGAAAGTTTGACATTTTGAGAGTGTATTTTTGAATTATTTGGATAATATTGTAAGTGTAAAAGGATATACGAATCACCAAAATAGTTCTATTAATTTCTTCCTTAAATATTTTTAAAATACAAAAAGTTACTATTGCCTGAAATTAACTATGGAAACTTTTAGACTGAAAGGAAAATGATTCAGAATGTTGCAAGCAATTAAAGTTATAAATGAGAATCTTTAAGTCAACTATAAAACATCCCATGTCTCAAACAGAAGTAAAGGCTTTTATTAATTTTTTACATTGTAATTGGAATGCTCAAGACAGGTTAAAATAAATCTCCTTTTTTTTTTTTTTTCTAGAACTAGCTTAATTTTACTTTATAAAATTATTTGTCTTTTGATTAAGAAACCATTTTATGATTTGGAAACTGTTGTAACTGACATCAGAAATCCCAGACTATTTCCTATAAAATTTCAGAGCTTTTCTTTTTGCAAATGAAAAGCTTAAACAAACTCAACTTTTTCAATTACATGGACTTTTTTTCTCATGATAAAGAAAATCACATTTTGTGTCACAGTCTTATAACTGCTATCACTATTGCAATATAGCAAACAAAGCTGGTTTCTACAAATGAATATTTCTAGTACAGTGGAGTTACATTTTAGCTTAGCAATCCTTATATAGTGTAGAAATCCTGAAGTCATCACTTAGGAAAAATCTTAAGTGCATTCTAAACTATACATATTATCTTAAAGGGCGTATGGTAATGTAGATATTATTATCCATGCATTTAATTCAACAACAAGAAAAAAAGGTATTTACTCAGCACTTCTTTCACTGATAGAACTTCTGGCAATGATATGTTTGGCCCTTGCAAAAGTCTAACAAAAGCTGTTTTTCTGATTAATAAGAAAACTAAAGTGCAAACAGGAAGAGAAGCTTTTAACTATTTCAGTGCCTGTAAGAGAATTAAAAGTGGGTCAGGAAATGATCTAACATTATGAATTCAGTTCTGATTTTTACTGATAGTCACACCAAATAACCTTGTTCTTTCAGGTTAGAAAAATGGAAAACAAGCCCATTTGCTAAAAGACAGAGAAGTTTGCCTGAGATCAAAATCATAAACTGCAAATATTACTCTGGTTTAATGTCTAACCTACTTACATGCATTGGCCAAGTTACTTAAACCTCAAATGGTTTGTCTATAAAATGGAGATTACAATAATCCCTTACCCCGTGATGATGCATAAAAAAAGGAAGCCTTGCTCTGAATACTTCTTGACGTTCTTCAGCAAACAGCAAGCCATTATTCAGATATGCATAAAGGCTATCATCTGTAAGAAAATAGCATTTGAGAAAAAATAAAATAAAACAGGGCTGTACCAAACGTGATGATTCAGTTAAGATTATAGAAATGATCTTAATATATACAACACATTGCCTTCATTCTATCTCTATTGGATGTTGTTTAAAACAAAGTTTTTGAAGAAAGACATTACACAAAATAAGACTAAAAAAGAGATGGAACAGCATGTAGAAGAGATTGACGGGGAGAAATTAGGGAAAATGTGTGTGTTTTTTTTTTTATTCTAGTAAGAACAATTGTAATAGATAAATTACTTGGGAAGATTTGAAGCAAATGACATTTAGGAAAGCAGGGAAGGATCTGGGGTTCATGTACACTTCTGGTGTAATTCTTAATTATGTGAACCCTTAGTCACAGAGTTTCTAAAAATGGGAATATATGCGAGCTGAGAAACTCCTCCCAAACTCCCGCTTGCAGCGTAAACTCATTATCAAATCATTGTCTTTGAAAGGTGATAAGGATACTTAGCAAATACAGTTCTCCTGTGGACTATGGGCTGGCCCAGTTACAAAAAGATTCAACTTGATGAAAACAACAAAAGGAGCAACTACAACTAAAATAACAATAAAATGAACAGATTCAGCCTGGCTTCCATTTCTAAAAAGAGAGTTGTAAGACATTCTAGTCCAGTTCGCCAATCTCTTTAAGAAAGCATTTAGAAAACAATTTTGTTTTACTTTTATTACCTCCTGTAAGGGGGATATTATTTTTTTTCTAGTGTCTGATGTTTTCAATACATGTCTTTTGCAAACCTTTTTAAAGTTCCTTAAAAACAAACAGGAATAATCTAGGCTGTAGTGGAAGTGTACCTTGACAATTTGACAGGAGAGAATGCTCAGGAGTAATAAATGTGTATTTCTCCCTAATATCTTAAATATATCTATATATTTTTCTTCATTTGGCACGAGGAGTGTCAAATGCAGAGTGCATGGGGATCATTTTCATTTACAAACACAGTTTTCCTTTAACGGGGAAACATGTGCTTGCTTAATTTCTAATCACAAAAGGTATCTCTGTGTGCCCTGTTCATCTTGCAAGTGAAGGCTGTGCAATTGTGTCACAAACTTGCATGTGTACACTTTTGTCTGCCTCTCTCATAATGTTTAAAAGTCCATTAGAATAATCATCCATCATCCAGGAAATTTAATGACAAGCAGATATCGTATTTTAAAAATAATCCTTTCAATTGACATCTTCTACCATTAAACTTAAAAGATCCCACCTTATGGGGGGTGGGGTGGGGATGCGGGTAGGGGGAGCGATTGCCCAGAGCACATACATTAGTCAATAAGAAACAGGCTGCTTTGATGTGTTTTGCTATCGCAAGCCAAGTTGCTATTAATTATAGGTTGCTTTACCTTTCAACACATAATTTACTTTTATTAAATGTAAAATATATTTTATATTATGATTATACCAGAGCCAGGCTGGCTGATGTCTCTCTTTTCTGCATTATGTGATGACAATGACTGCTATTACAAAATCTAAAATATTTTTGAGTGCGGATGATACCTAAAGTATTAACATCTCGGAAACACCTTGGAGAGTAATCCCCGGGAAGTAAAAATGAAACTTGTAAAAACCATTGCATTCAGCTCTACATAATTCCTTTTGTTCACCTGAATTCGATTGAGGTCAATAGAGTTTTTGTTTTCTGTTTTCCATAAAACAAAATATCCTAATCTAACCATGATTATATGCATTAATGTAAAATTGAACTTCACATAGTTTGATTTTATTAACCGAAAAGTATTCAAAACCTGGTGAGTTAATCTAGTCCTTATTTAAAATTCTATAATATTTAAAGTTCAGGCATAAATATCAGTTTGCAAAGAAAGACACTTTTTTTTCAAGATTCATGGTGAGTATAAGCAAGGTTTATATATGAAAACAACCTTAAATTTCTTCCTGAACTTTTCCAATAGAACTAGTAAAAGTACAGGTCATGGAAATAATAATGAAAATGTCTCCAAGCAAATGTAATTTTTAATAATAAAATTGATCTTATTCTTTGGTTTCAGTTTCCTTAAATCAGAGGATAGGGGCTCAAACATTATTCAATTTCCAATTAAACAGTTTAGTTTCAAATTAAATAATGCAAGAAAAGAGGATTTTGGATCTGGCACATTTAAAAACATATAATTAAATTAATATTAAAATAGAAAACCCAGTATTTTGTTTACTTTCATCATTATTAAGTTTGTGACCACTTAACTCATAGAGTGTGATGTGTTAAAAGCAAAGCTCCACCATCCATCTGTGAGAGTTACGTCAGTCACAAGCACAGTACAGTTACTACTGGAAAAGCGCAATCCTTTCCCACTTCCCACCCCCTTATTTTTATAGCATAAATTTTCTTGCCGATAACACAATCACTTTCAAAGACACAAATCCTTCCACTAAAAAAAGTTAATTTGATAGATGCCAGTGCTCATTTACCATAGATATAATTCAAGTGCAGTAATTGCAATTAACATATTAAGAGTTGTACTTCAATTTCAAGAAAGCCAACTAAGTTGGAATGTGTGTTAGACTCAAAGACTGGAGATATTTCTCTTCCAAAAAGCCACCAGGTTACACATTTTCTTGAGCAGTCATCTGTAGAGTCAATAGCATTTGTGACAGTAACAGACAAAATAAAAATCAAAGGACAAATGTTGACCACAGAGCTTTACAGAGGAAGATGGGACTGCCCTGATTTCTGGTATAGGAGTCCAGACTAAGCATTCAGGACAGCAGGCTATGACCTGCCCTAGCAACAAACCATACTTTACATAGAAGATGCAGCCCTTCTATTTTCCAACCACGTTGAGCATGATCCTTGCTGGAGACCGAATCTCCAACTCTGCAACCTCCTGCTTCTACAGCTTAATTATTTAGGATCAAATAGACAACTAGATACATTAACATGACCCTAGAAGCCAAACCTGTTACTCTCTTCAAATATTCAATTGACCTTCCAAAGTAAATATTTCCCCCTGACCTCTCTACCACTCATTTTCTCTTAAATTGGTTGCTAATGCTTTTAAAAGTCTCCTGATATTTTGCAAGCAGCTTTAAAGTAAACAGCCCCCGACTGTATAATTTTAGCCTTATTGACTGGTACACTGACAGAAACCAAAGCAAGCAAGAGGTCTAACATACAGCATTATGTTAATCACACCAATGTGTTTTGTTCAAAGACAAGTCAGAGATTTTTGCAGCAGGCTTACAAATCTGCAGCTTCTATATTAGAGCGTGTGTGTGTGTGTGTGTGTGTGTGTTTAAAATGCGGAGAGTACCTGCTTTGAAAGAATGACAAAAGAGTAAGTGGAGAATATCAATACCCAAAGAAGAATAAGGGTTAATCCAAAGCATGAAAATACAGGTCACAGCTCTTTCCACGGCATAAGTACCACCGGCTACATCACTTACACCCAGATATTTTGGGAAAATTACCAGCAACAGGAAGTGCTTAAGTGGACAGCAAACACATCTTGTCTTAACAAGGTACTTTGGGTTCCATTTACAATCTGTTGAGTTTAGCATTACTCAACTATATTGCTTGCCTTAAAAAAATAATGTAAATGAGCTAGAAGTTGAACAGTTGCTTTGCCTGTATTTTTTTTTTTTTTTCAGGTTTAGGTGGTAGGGCACAGAAAGAGAAGAACGAATACATAAAGCCAGCTGTATTACTTTAGTATATAAGAAAAAAAAAAGAATATAATTAGGTTTATGAGATTAGTCGCCCATTCTAAAAGAATGCCTTTTGGAAGCAAACACAAACACACCCCATACAAATCCAGTCCAATTTCAATGAATGGAAATGGTGGTAACAGGGAGAGTAATGCATCCACTCCATTTGTAAACAGACATTTTCCTACATGTGAGTACATAATCCCTGCTGACATTAATGGGAATGACACACGGGCAGTGATGAGAGAATAGCCCCTTTTGTTTGTTCTCACTCACATTACTCTAGAGTCCATTTTGCAGCTCCAACTAAAACTGGTTGAAAACGCACCCTGTGGATTGATAATGGAAAAATGAGATTAACTAAGTGAGCAAATAGCCTTACTTCTTTCTGTGATGTGGGAAACTAAACAATGCAATGGAAAAAAGATCTTGATTTTACTTTTTCTTTTTGTTCTTTCGTTTTCCTCCATTACCCGCTCTATTTAGGAACCTCTTCATGCTTGTAAAATTTCCTTTCCTGGTTCATGTAAAAGAGTAATAAAATCATTATAGTTTTCCTTCGCCAAAAGGTACTTTAGAGACTAATCTTAATTTAGATCCAGACACTGCTAAGTCAAATACATCAGTGTTGGGAAAACGAATTAGAAGCGAGGTCATTTTTCTTACTAATTTTTTAAAAAGGTGTTGCAGATTGAAAATGCCTTAGGAATCATTTCTTAATGCTATGGCCACATTACAAAGTCATAATTCTCCCACTTTGACACTTGGATTTTCAGTGGCTTTTTAAAAGGAATCTACATTAGGAATTGACTTTTTACTTATGGGTCTATACTAAGGCTGAAATTTCCTTACTGAAGTAGAAAAAATGAAGTTTTCAAAATAACTGTGCTCTAAATACCACACCACAGGTAGAGAGAATCCCAAATAACAGTTTATGCTTTTAAAAAGATCCTTCAGAAAAAAATTTTCATATATCAACATTATCTTATAGAAATAAGCAGTCTAAAATGAATATGCCACTTGCACCATTTTTTGGTTCTCTTCTTAAAACAAGCAATATGTTTTTATTTTTAAATCCATTTTGATCCAAAGGGTAAAATTGATAGGATCTCAAACTGAGACCGCAATCTTCATTTACAGGTGAAAAAGAAAATAAACCCATTTTCAGTCAATAAAAAACTATTAATATGTGAACACACACACATAAAAAAAGAATTTAGTGAAATAAAAACTCTTTTTTCATGTTTACTTTTATAACAATAAAAATCCACAATAGCTAAAAACACTCGAATGTTAGTCAAATTTAGGATAACAGAAAGTAATTCTTAAGAGCTGAAATTTAGGATAACAGAAAGTAATTCTTAAGAGCTGAACTATGCTACAGTGAAATATAAGAATATTAAAACCAATATATTGATTTGATCTGTTAACTGCATGCACTGAGATAAAGCCAGGAATATTATTATTCCCAATAGCTTGAAGTTTTAGTTATTTCTCCCTCCCTTCCCCGTCTCCTTCCCCTTCCTTCTCCTTCTTATTTTTCTCCTTCTTATGAGTATCTACAGAGGTTTGTGCACTTGTAATCAGCAACTATGAGGACCCCATAGAATCTTCCAACACATCATTGTGCAGACTCTTCATTTCTGAACAATGTATTTTACAATATACTAGGTCACCCACTCTGGAGGTGCTTGTCATCACTCAGACTACACAATATGAGAAGCTGCCAAGAGTTCTTCACTGCTTTCCAGATTCACTCATCATGAGCAAAATATTAATTAAGTTCTGTTTCCTCCAAAAGAATTCTATTTTATTCTCTACTCAAGAACAGAAAAGGAGAAGCAAAAGGGTATGCGGTCTTAGTTACTCCTTGCCTTTTTAATCCCCAACATGTGGAATTACATAAACCTAAAGAATATGCAGATTACATTGGACACTGTCACCTTTTTAAAGGTATTGTTTACATTTTAAGAAAAATATTAGTGTTTTTCTATGGAATGCAACAGCGTAAACCTGCTCTCATGGATACATTATTATCACTATGGCAGCAAGTAATTTTTAGTTTTCACATTTTGAACATGGTTGTAGTAGACTGGATTTTCCCAATATGGCTGCAACGATATCTCCCATCCCATATTCCCCTCTTACAAAGTGACTTTGACACTCCCCACCAAGAGGTGCGATTGATGCTTTCTGCTACTGAAACCAGTGGGGCTCTGTGGCCATTTTGAACAATGACTTCTGAGATGGATTCATTAGGGAAGCCCTAGGCTGCAATGTAAAGCAATCCAGTTACCTTGAGGCCTCCATGCTATAAGGAAGCCCAACCTAGCACATGCAAAGGAACCACATGGAAAAGCCCTGAAATTGCTTGAAGAGAGAGACAGGCGAGGACAAATCCCAGATACTCCAGTCCCATGCTGTTCCTATCTGACCACAACCATATCAGAGACCTTGAGCAAGAACTGCCCAGTGGAGAGCCCTGCCCAAATTTGGGAGCCACAAAAAAAAAAAACTTAGAAAGTAGTAGTATGATTGCTGTTCTTTTAAATCACTAAGTTCTTCTGTGATTTTTGGCACATACCCAGATAAATGAAACAATGGCTGAAGCTTTTAAAATTACATTGTATACTTTTAGAGCACTTTTAGAATCATATAAAGCAGAAATATGTATTCTTGACTGGTAAGTTAGCTTTTTTTTTTTTTTTTGAGACAGAGTCCTGCTCTGTTGCCCAGACTGGAGTACAGTGGCACGATTTGGCTCACTGCAAGCTCCACCTACCAGGTTCACGCCATTCTCCTGCCTCAGCCTCCCACGTAGCTGAGACTACAGGCACCCACCACCAAGTCCGGCTAATTTTTTTGTATTTTTAGTAGAGACGGGGTTTCACCATGTTAGCAAGGATGGTCTCGATCTCCTGACCTCGTGATCCGCCCTCCTCGGCCTCTCAAAGTGATGGGATTACAGGCATGAGCCACCGTGCCCAGCCAGGTTGAGTTAGTCTTTACTTGAAAAGAATATTGTCATTGGGTAGATTTTGCACTAAATGCATCCATAATCAATCAATAAATATTTATTGTACCCTCAAGGCATCTATCACCTATTCTGTATATGAAAACAAGGACTCACTTAAAGTAAATGTTCTACAAATAATTAAGTTAAATTCGTCTTGTTAACAAAATAATTTTATTTTAACTAGATACGATAAACAGACTTTTCTAAAATATACTATAATATTCATTATCACATGGAAGCAGAGTAAGCCAACCGTAAGTGCAATTTTTTTAATGGTTCTTTAGGGTCCTATTGTACAGGTTATAGAGGCTGGATACTTTTATATTGAGTGTTGTCAGCTTGCTGGTGGACAACAGCTAATGCAAATTAGCATCAGCTAAGGCTGAAGTCAGCTAGCATAACTTATCACCTTCAACCTGTGGCTGCAATCAGGTTCCGCTCATAATCTGGTCTCTTTTATGTCCCAGGAAGAAAAACTCAGCCACACAGTCTCGTTAGACAAAAATAGATATAATTGGTAATGGGGCTTTACTACACCAGAGATTTCCAAAGGTGTTCTGTGCATTGTTTAGGCTTTTTAGGTTGGTTGAAACTCAACAATTTAACTAATAAGTGAAGCTTTACTATCCTAAGAATCACAGCCTCATGTTTGGACAGAATGATTAAGTTCATCTACAGAGCTGGAATCAAGGTACTATTCAAATTCTTTCATAAGATTCTTCAATAAATGGTTGTCAAGTTTCTGACTGAAGAGATTAAACATGGGAAGGTAGTTAAGTATCCCGTCCATTGAGTTTAATGAACGTAATACTTCCCAGAGGTCCTCGTATGACGTATACTAGTTCTCCTTATTATACTCCTCACTGTATAAGGCCTTTCCAAATTCACCTGGCCGTATGCCACCACATCTCCACCTAATAGCACCAGCTTTCTCAGCCTTCGTCATAACAGTTCCAGTGCCCAGGTCCAATCTTACTGGACCCATAGAGACTCTGGTTTCCCCAAGTGCCCAGAGGGATTGGCAATAGAACCAGAAGTGCTAGGATTTAAGATGGGATGAGGCAATCTGAAAAACAAAAGGCAAGAATGGGAAGAAAGTGCCTCCTGCCTCTCTTAACCTCAAGATGTCCTAAATGCCAAGCAACTGATAATATTTTTTGTGGTGCTGTGTCCCAAATGAACAAAGCATATGGCTTTAAACAAGGAGTGAAAACAGAAGATCATTAGCCCCTGTCATCATTCTGAGAGACCCTCTTGTAGAATTGGAAACTCTCATCCCTACAGTTAGGAGTCCAGTTCCCCGGGAAGACACTTCCACAAGGGGACACAGAAAAGTTTCTACTGAGGCAGAAGTTAAATTCACCTGGTTGTTTTTTTACACCTCATACCAGTGAGCCAGTAGACAAAGAAGGGAGATTCTGTACTGACTGGGATAATGAGCTCTGATTATCATGAAGAAATAGGTTTGCCACTATATATTAGAGGCAGATTTTGTCTGGAACCCAGAATATTCATTAGGGAAACTCTGTTTCCAGGGCTAAGAACAATGGTGAATGGGCAAATGAAGACACCTGAAAAATGGATGTTGTACCACAGCATCCATCAAGCAACACAGACCAGCCAAAATGTTGACCAAAGGTGGGGAAAACTTAGAAAGAGCAATAAAAGAGGGTAATGATACATATTAGAGTTCCAGGTCTAGCTACCTCAGTGAGGGACTGTGGCTTGGTTGGCTAATCTTCTTTAAATATTTTTAGGAGGTTGCCTTGTCACCATATTCCTGGAATGTTCTTGTACTTTTCATCTCAGGGGTGAGACTCTCTAGCTCTTATATGGAATATGGATATGATAAAGAGTGAAATGCATCTGAGTAACTCAAGTAGTAGACCATATTAGATGCAATTTATGGGCCTTTCAAGTTTCACTTGGTGTAATCTGTTCTATGAGCCTTTCAAGTTTCACGTGGTGTAATCTTTTATCAGGGGAGCCCTGCTCATTTTTTCTGTTGCCTTGACTCCTGGGATCTCCAACTGTCATACCTTTCTTCAGAGATACAGGCTTCAACAAGGTTTCCATCATAGCTACTACAACAGGAGGTCCAGCAGCTCTAGGGCTCAATGCCAAAGCAACCAGATCCATGGAGTCTCTGGCCTCTACAGTGGCTAACCAAAAGGCTTGGCAAATTCAGGCTGGAAATACAGAACATGTAATAGTTTGTAGGACAACTTTTAACCCAATATGGACAAGATATGGGAAAGAGCACATAAGTAAGTCACTCTTCATCTTCAATACAGATTGCTCTATGTATCTCTCTGGAGACCTCCCAAAAGACCAAGCAATTGGCTGTTTTCTTATGAGGCTCTGAACTACGCTGTGAGATACCATGTTATATTTCCTCTCCATTTTCCCCTTCCTCACTTCTTATTTTCATGACTTTTGTTGCACAGGCATTATATTGCCCAGTGAAACATTAACATCTTTGATAGGGAATCACACCAAGATAATTTTTGTTCCCTGAATAAATTCTAGTCTGCCAATGTTCTTGGTAAGAAATTCATAGAGTAGATTTGTGATATCATCTCCCTCATTCCAAAGAATATGTATCGAGTAGTAAAATCTCAAATCATAATAACTTTATTATCTATACCACAATTAACCTCTTAGCAACTTTGGTAAAATAAAACTTCTTATTTTCATTTTTGCTAATAGATTTCTGTTCTTCCTCATAATTAGCAAATTTATCATAGTTGACTGTCCTCATATTAAATTTTATGTACTATTCTAGTTTTTATAGTCCCTTTAGAATTTTATCTTCCAAAAGTTTAGAATTTTTGCCCTAAACAACGTCAACTAAAGATACAATCAATATGCAAAAATACAAGTCGATGCTCTTATTAAAATGATTAATAAAACTATCAGACTAGGCAGAATGAATATAGCCTCCCGTGGCACAGCACTGTAGACCACCTTACACATTAGTATTGACTGTTGTTAAGCAGCACACATTGAATGCAGCAGTTCAATCACTTATGAATCCACCCAGAATAGAACTATTAATCTATTTTGTCTCTGAGAATTCTTGGGGTGCGGTGGCTCACGCCTGTAATCCCAGCACTTTGGGAGGCCGAGGCGGGCGGATCACGAGGTCAGGAAATCCAGACCATCCTGGCTAACTTGGTGAAACTCCGTCTCTACTAAAAATACAGATAATTAGCCAGGCGTGGTGGCAGGCACCTGTAGTTCCAGCTACTCCGGAGGTTGAAGCAGGAGAAAGGCAGGAACCCGGGAGGCGGAGCTTGCAGTGAGTGGAGATCGCGCCACTGCACTTCAAAGCCTGAGCGACAGGGAGAGATTCCATCTCAAAAACAAAACAAAACAAAAAAGAATTCTTACTTTATAATATGCTTCCATCTCACAGTCTATATCTTTAAAACAAGTTTATGCTAACTTATTTCTATTCAATATAGAGAAGCACTTGAGAATTCAATTATGACTGATTATGTTATTTTAAAGCCAAATTAATCCCTTTGGAAAACTTGAAGAAAGATAAAAATGATTCTATCAATTTAATGACTTAAAATGTGCATAATTTTTAATTCAGTAACTCTACTTCTAAAATTTTCCCAAAGGTAATAACCGTGAATGTGTGCAAAATATACCTATGTAGATTTTTTTTGTGTGTAAAAGCAAAAATGAAAATAGCTTCAATATCCAATAGTGGAAGTTCAACTAAGTGAAGTAGGCAAATCTGGAATTCGGAATAAAATTTTCCCATTAAAATTGTTCCACTACTATTTAGTGACATGGAAAACAATATTCATATTAAGTGAACAAACAGCCAGATCTTTTCTCTCCTTCAGCTAGAGCTGTGTTGGGTGAAGGCAGTAAAAATCTTTGGTTATTAGGAGTTCAAGGAGCTGTATTTATTATTCTATGGCTAAGCATGGCATCTTGTGGCTACCAATGTTCCCTGCCCACTAACTAGCTGAATCAGTTACTACTGGGACAAGTGTTACATACATAAACACACAGAGGGAAATAGATAACTAATAAAATAAAAACTTAAAGTAAACCAGAAGCACTGTGGTGTGGAGATTGCATAGCTTATGTGTGTGTGGAGCGTGTGCGCTTGAGTGTGTGTGTGTGTGTCACGTGTGAAATATTTAAAAGTACTTTTTGATTTGTTCAAAGTTAGAACTCAAGATGTCAGTTATGGTACTTGACAAAGTTGTATTTGGAAAGACAGACCTGCACCAAGAAGCAGCCATATGGTAATCTTAATTCACTGTGTACCTACAGAATATGAGGTTCTTATGAAATGACTTGGAAGCAAAGAACTTTCCACCTAGATTGACAGAGAGAGAGAAAGAGAGAGAAAGAGAATGAAGGATGTCGGGGTGTTAATGAGTGTGTTCACTTGAAAATAAATTGTCTTTCTCTTGGAGATCAAAGCCCCGTTAGAGTGAAATGAAATGGACTCTTGGCAAATCACTGATCCCATTTCTGTCTTCAACTGTATAACTGTGTCCAGCATCCGATAACCTTCCCTTTTTGGTTCACCTGTATTTTGTGCTAATTCTGACCTTGTATTTGAGTATTCTGATTCTGGGACATACCTTAGTAAAAACAAACAAACAAAAAAAACACATTCATCTCGTTGATATGAATTATGATGACTGGCAAAGCTTGGTGGGTTTTTTTTGTTTCTGTTTTTCCTGTTTTTATATTTTATTGAGGTACAGCATACACACAAAACGTGCACAAATCAAAAAGGACAGATCAACGTTTTATTCCCAGTTTGAATACGTATGTATAATAAAAACTCAGGTCAAAAAATAGAACATTACTAGCCCCCTCAGAGTACCCTGTTTTGCCCACTTTCAGTCACTATCTCACCCCCATACAGGGGAATTACTTTTCTGAGTTCTAATATCAAAGATTACTTTTGAGTTTTATGAAGCCATAGAGCATGTTATGTTCTTGTGTATGAATTCTTCAACTGAACATTAGGTTTGTAAGATTCACCTGAATTGTTGTAGTAGTTGCAGTTCATTCATTCTGGTTGCTGTATTTTCCATTGTAGAACAAACCACAGTTTATGTATCAAGTCTTCTATTGATAACTATTTAAATAACTTTCATTTGGTGCTACTAAAAGAGTGTTGTCAGAACATTATAGTTCTGTGAACATAAGTATATATTTCTGCTGATTACACATCAAATTGAGCTATTGCAATATCAAAGGATAGACATATGCTTAGATTTAGTAGATACTGGACTGGCAACGTTTAAGATGTTTTTTCTCTGGCTTATTTACATTTTAAGAAGCATTAACAACTCTTACGCCATAGGGCTGCATATCCAATTGTGAAATTAAAGTACCAAAGATATATTTTGAGTGTCAAGGAAACCTAAACTACTTGGGAACCATGGAAAGCCAGCTTGGCTTTGCCTAGAGTTAATTTTCATGCTGGCACAGAGGGAGATCATAAAAATAGTTTTGCCAGTTTATATTAATGAAAAGTTGTTTCCATTCTGAAAATAATTATAAAATTCTTATAATACTTTAACCAGATTTGTTACAAGTCTAATAGAGCAAACTCTTTTGGTTAGATTGTTTGTTTGAAATCTATAATTTGTTTTCACTTAAGACTTAGCTTTTGTTTAAAATTATAGAAGAATATGTCATTTTATATTAGTACTAAAGAAACATTAGGGCTTTAGAATTGAGGTTTCCTTTTGAAAGTGATACACATTTTTAGGAAAAACATTGAATCAGAAAATTTTCAAAATATTTTATGAGCGTCATGAAGAAATTCTTCACTCTTGAGACAAATACTACAAAGATAATTGCTAAACCTGAGGCCTCATCATTAAGAAAGTAGGCTTTTTATTAAGTAAGATATTACAAATTAAAACAGAAGTAGAATGTGTGTGTGTGTGTGTGTGTGTGTGTGTGTGTGTATTTTTTAGAATAAGAAAAGGATTTCTCGAGATTAAACACGTAGGTATTAATTTGTTTGTACTTCTCTTGTATGGGAGAGCTCTGTCTCCTACAAAAGATTATGAGTCCCTTAAGGATGAAGAATGTCTTAGTCCTCTTTTTGTCCAAGGACCTAGCTTAGTGACAGGCATAAATTAAGACCTTACTGTATATTTGTTAAACTGAATCTTTTAGAGTAGGTTATACATCAAACCCTCTAAGAATACAATCTTTCAAAAATGGAACACAAAATTATGCTCTGTTTATCAGATGGAATGAGCCTGATCTTTGGTGTTAGATCTGAATTTGAATCCATCAATTAATGATCATATAAATTAATTATCATACAAATTAATTGATGTAAATTCATCAATTAATGATCATGTAAATTATGCCCATGAATATCATATTGTAAATGGTAAACAGCCCAGTGTAAGATAAAGAACATGATGGACTTTGGAGTTTGAGAGATTTAGCATTTACTGTGTTGACTCTCGTCTCTTACATAAAATGGGGATAATCCTGTCTTTTGCATGAAATAGGAGTTATCTCATGGGTGGTACAGATGAATTACCTACTGAAGCTCCTGCCTATCTGAAAATGTAAGAGAAAAGGAAACGAGAGAAGAAGGGACAGATTAGACTATAAGTGCAAGAGAGTAGGACTTCTGGAATTGGTTTACCTATACTAAATTGTAGAATTAAATAAGGATCCTCAGTGCCACTCTTTCTTTTCCTTACTCAGCCAGATTGTAAATGGTAAACAGCCTAGTGTAAGATAAAGAACATGATGGACTTTGGAGTTTGAGAAATTTAGCATTTACTGTGTTGACTAAATGTAAGTAATTGGATTTTCTCTAAGCCTCAGTTTCTCTTTGTAAAATAAGGATAATAAAGAAAGGTTGTTCACGGCTCGGCACGGTAGCTCATCCCTGCAATCCCAGCACTTCGGGAGGCAGAGGCGGGCAGATCACGAGGTCAGGAGATCCAGGCCATCCTGGCCAATATGGTGAAACCCCGTCTCTACTAAAAAACAAACATTAGCCAGGTGTGGTGGCAGGTGCCTATAGTCCCAGCTACTCAGGAGGCTGAGGCAGGAGAATTGCTTGTGTGCTGAGACCCCGCCACTGCACTCCAGCCTGGTGACAGAGCCAGACCCTGTCTCAAAGGAAAAAAAAAAAAAAGGTTGTTCATAATAAAGAAGACAACATAAAGTCTTCAAGTGTCTGTCTCATGATAGATTTTTAAAAAATTACTCTCTTTTATTTTTCCCTTTCTCCTTTTGTGTTTACCAGCTAATGACTCAGAGCTATCCCAAGAAAAAGAAAATGGAAAGAAACCAGAAGGTATTACACTAATTAAATTGATATTCCCTTGGCCCCACCAAATTACACCACTGTCTGTATTTTACCACTATTTGTCAAGTTAGGAAAAGACAGAAACACTGGACGTGTATGTGTTCTACCACTTTGCTTTCCTCAATTTTGCAGCAAAGCTTGTCTATTGCTTAAATAGCAATATTTGGTGAAGGTTATTGAGGACCTTAAGAAGTAATAATTAACTAATCTTTAAATCTGAATCTCAAAAAGAAAATAATTACATAATTAATGTCAGCCTTCCCTTTCTTCCCAATCAACTCCTTTTCACAAAGTGTTTGCCCTAGGAAAATAAATGGGAATTTTTCATTAAGAAACTTTCCTAATATTTAAAAATCCTGACCATGGGTTTTTTAATCCTTTCATATTAAAAACACACACACACACACACACACACACACACACACAAAACAACGATTGATATAACTTTTACCAGCCTTTCTCTAACTACTACTTTTCTTTCATGCTATTATCTTGAGATTCATGTGCATATTTTGCCCATGAATATCAGAGATCCAAACATAAGGAACATATATTCTTTTCTCTAATCATAACAGTACCTTCCTTTTTTTGTGTGTGGGCATTAAAAACGTTTTTCTAACCATGTGGATAGGATAGGAATGGCCATCTTCTCAGAGATCCTACCTCCCTGGCCGTAGTGACAGCTCAGCAATGGCTGTTTTCCAGAGTCACAGCAGTTCGAGCTCTTGGGATTTTGGCAAAAGCATGCAGGACTCAGTCCATTTAAGGTAAACTTGGGAAACTTAAGTTGGGAACCTCCCCACTTCTCTCTCTCTCTCTCTCTCTCCCTCCCTCTCTTTTCCTCTTCCCTTTCTTTCTCTCTCTCTCTCTCTTTTTCCTTCCCTTCCATTCCCTTCCCTTCCCTTCCTTTCCCTTTTTTCCTTTCTCTTTCAATTTTTCCCTTTAAAAAAATATATATTGAGGTATAATTGAAGTACACTAAACTGCACATATTTAAAGTGTGTAATTCGATTTGACATATCTATTCACCTGGAAAATCATCACTGCAATGAGGAAGCTAAATATTTTTTGCTCTCCTTTTTGAAAGAGTATAAAATTGGAGAACATTTTTGCTCATGCACCCAGTTGTCCCTAACACCTATATAGGGTGTGAGTGTGTGATATAATTTGTGCATCTTTTGATCAGATGAGTCAATAAATCTATATGCCTAAGGTGGTGCAAGTTGGGTTACCAGCATTTGCTACTGAGAGTCATGAATATATGTCCTGATTACTAGCACATTGAGGAAGCTTTTTTTTGCAGTCATTTTTTTAGCAAAACTAAAATTAATTTTCAAATTTTTATGCATGCTAGGTAAAATGTACAATAAAATTAATCCAAACTGCTCATCAATGTTTGAGGAACTCAAAGCAATTTAGAAGTCATTTGCTGTTTTACTTTTCATATTAAAAAAACTCAGAAAGTAATGTAAAAGATTTAATTCATGTTTCATTTTTCTGTTTCTCATAAGCCCTAGTAAACAATGACATCTTTTTAATTTTTTGAGACAGGGTTCAACACTGTCACCCAGGCTGGAGTAGAATGGTGCTCTCATTACTCACTGTAGCCTCAGCTAATTGGGTGCAAGTGATCCTCCCGACTCAGCATCCTGAGAAGCTGGGGCTATAGGAGCACACCACTATGCCCAGCTAAGTTTTAAACATTTTTGTAGAAACGACATCTCCCTATGTTGTCAAGGCTGGTCTTGAACGCCTGCACTCAAATAATCCTCCTAAGTTGGCCTCCCAAAGTGTTGGGATTGCAGGCATGAGACAGCACACCCAGCAAAGCCATCTTTTAAAAACCTACTATGCTGAAAGGCAGTAAAGATTTAAATTGTCTAAATAAATATTCCTGCTCTAAGATGTGATATGACAAATCTTTCGGTGGTCATTGGATCTCTGACAAATAGAAGCCTCTGACTAGATCATTCGTGCAAAGAAGAAGGGCTACAGGAAGTTAGAGAGAGTCAATTGCTTCATCTACCAAACTCCGTATTTTAAAAAGACGGCCATCTTGCTTTGTGTGAGAACCAATTTAGAGGAAATAAAATGAGAGGAATACTTTGTCAGAAAGACTCTTTTAAAGAAGTGTATGTCTCTATCTCACTTTAATCTTTAATAAGTTTAAATTTGCTAAAACATCTGTAATTGTGTTTTTGGATCTAAAAATTATAATAAATGGCCGGGCACAGTGGCTCACGCCTATAATCCCAGAACTTTGTGGGGCAGAGGCGGGCGGATCACAAGGTCAAGAGATCGAGACCATCCTGGCCAACATGATGGAACCCTGTCTCTACTAAAAATACAAAAATTAGCTGGGTGTGGTGGCACGCGTCTCTAGTCTCAGCTATTCGAAACGCTAAGGCAAGGAAATCGCTTGAACCCAGGAGGCAGAGGTTGCAGTGAGCCAAGATCGCACCACTACACTCCAGCCTGGCAACAGAGCAAGATTCCGTGTTTAAAAAAAAAATATATATATATATATATATATGTATATATATACATATATATATGTATATATATACACACACACATACACACACACACACATATATATGTGTATATATATAAAATAAATTAAAATTTTAAAATAGTAAATACTAGGACAAAAAAGAGCAGGGGATGATAGTTTGAAAGGTCATGGCTACATTGTTCACTCTAAAAATCACCACCTTGGCTATTTAGATTTAATTCAATTTATGTCTAAAAGTAACAATATTTGTACTCTTCATTTTCTAGCATAACTGTGGATTTCACTTGCAAGAGTACATTCTTACTTGTTGAAGTAATAGTATAATCTATAAATAGAATAAGAAATTGAATTCAGAAACAATAATTGAAATCCTTATGTAAAACTTAAAATGTGAAAACAACTAAGATAGATTCAGTTAACTTTGCTCATTGGTTAGTCAACCATTAAGCCCTACTCAGTCTCTAGGAATAGTTGGAAAAGTCCTACCTCAGATTCTCTTCCCTGGGATATCCAAACTCATTTTAGCTAAGAAACTAAGCAAAAAATAAATAGAAGAGGAAGACAATACATTACATTTCTCATGGTCACAATTTCGTAGTTCTTACCAAATGGAAGGCTCAGTACCTGTCCATTAGTTAGCTTGTTTGTTTGTCACTCAGGCTGGAGTGCAGTGTTGCTATCATGGCTCACTGCATCCTTGACCTCCCAAGCTCCAGCAATTCTCCCATCTCAGCCTCCCAAGTAACTGAGACTACAGGCACACACCACCACACCCGGCTAACTTTTCTATTTTTGGTAGAAATTAGGACACAGTATATTCCCCAGGCTGGTTTTGAACTCCTGGGCTCAAGCAATCCCCTTGCCTTGGCCTCCTAAAGTGCTGGGATTGCAAATTAGTTGTTTTAGTAGTTCTTTATGTATGCCTCTGTTTTTATATTGATCAGAGCCTATGGCATACAAAGAAAGATAAGTTTCATTTACAAAATGGTTTGCAAATTTAGAAACATTTATAATGATATGATTTCCGCAGGGTAAGTGTAGAAATCTTGAGCAAACTGGTATGTGTTAGAATTTTGGTCAGATCACAACAGGAATGGCACCCCACAACAGGAATGGCACCCCACCAGGAATAGCATTCTGTATTTCACTCAGAAGAGACACAAAATGGACTGGAAATGACATTTAGCACAGAAGTACATGGTACATGCAAGTCAACTCTATTTTTCAGGTTTATGTGTGGTTCTTCCAAATTCCTCTAGCTCTACCTCCACCCTTAGCAGGCTACATGTCTCCTTCAGTGGGTGGATCACATTTTGTTAATTTTTGCAACCAGGATGCTATGTACAGTGCAAATAGTTGGTTTTTAAAATAGATGAGAACACCTTTACCAAGACTCTCTTGGGCCCAGTTAGAGAATATCCTGATATATACTGGGTAGGGGTGGAGGTGTGGAGATGGAGGTGGGTGGTTGTGGTTGTGTTTGTCTTCACATTAATTCATATAAGTTATTTCATATTAATTCATAGTAGTAATATTTGGGGCCTGGATTCTTTAATAACAATTTGTATCTGGAGTCTTTTCTAGGACACATCATTTTAAGGGAAGATGTGAGAGATATGAAGAAGCAGCTGGGGAGATGCTATGCTGGACATGAAATGGGTGTGGAAGACAATGGAAAGCCAGTTGGTCAAGACCCTTGGGAAGAAAAGAATCTTTAAAAGGTCTCTGTTAGCGTGGGACTAAATTATAATTAGACATTGTGAATAAGATGAAATACTAAAGAAAGAAAGAAAATATGGGGCACATACAGAACTGATCAAGAAGGGATTATCAAGAGACAATTACTCAACTACTCATTTGCAAGTGAGCATATTCTCACCCAACACTGTTTTCAGTTATGATTGAATGGAAGTTCTAATTGAATAGTTCTTTGTGGTGCTCAAAGTCCAAGACAGAAAGTTGTTCTTTTGTATGGACTCAAAGTTTTCCCAGAATGAACTGTAAAACACTCATGTTTTCCCTGAACTGTGGCAAAGTGACTTATCCAGTTTCGGGCAAATTTATTAAGCAATACAGACTCCCTGCTTAATCCATTGATTTAAACAATATTCAGTTAACACAAATTAGTGAATAAGCAGAGATATAGGTCAGCTGATTGAAGAAAGATGTAAAAGTAAAGTAAAATAACATTTATTTGAAAACAGCAAATGGGTCAGAGCTAAACCCCAGTACAAGTTAGAACAAATAAAAACCCATAAATCTGAAAACCTGAAAACCTTCTTGGGTTTACAAGAAGTCTCTTCTGATCTCAGGCTGTATTTATCTTCTAGATGGAAAAAAAAAAAAGAGGAGCAATAAATCTCTTCATATCAAAGGCCTGTTCAGTAGAAATGAATTGAAAGTGTTGGGTCAATTAGAATGAACTAGATCTCCCCCAGGCAAACCTAGTATGGATACATAGTATTAGCTTCCAGACACCTTTAAAGGTAGCCTGGGAAAGGCTGGCTAGCAAAACAAAACAAAACAAAACAAAAAAGATAATTCTAAAATTTGAGTTCCCTCGAACTCCATCCACTATAGGAATAAAAAGAGCTGTTTCTGCTCTATTGCATTTTGTTGAAACAAAAAAAAAATAGATTGGAGAAATGAATAAGCTCGGCACATTATGTAGAGATAAAATGGTATTATGGCAAGAGAATTAAGAAATGAAGAACAAAGAGCTAAGAACCAGATTCCTGTCGCAGCTCTGCTTTCATGGCTGTGTCACTTCTGGTCAGTCCTTAGACTTTGAAATCTATAGGATACATGTCTGGAAACAAGAGGATAACAGATTATTCTTAAGTTTCTCTGTGATTCAAAAATACCTATGAATCTAAAGGAAGGAAGATAGTTATGTGGATTGATTATTGGAAAAGAATCTAAAGTAATTGTTTCATGTATACATAAAAGGGAAGATCCAGCTATGAATTGTCAAGATATCTTCAAAAAGCCCTTTTATTATTGAGAGTTACAAAGAGGACAAATAATCAAATGAATTTTTGTAGTAACACTCATAAATAATATTTACCGGTATCTAGTGAGCATTTGCTATTTGAATTACTTTTGTAGAAAGTCTTATTTAGTCCAATACAATCCTTTGAGATAGATGCTATTTTATACACATGTTATACATAAGCCAGCTGAGATACCATTATAGACTTAGAATGTTCTAAGAGGCAAACTAGGATTTAGTCTCATACTGTCCAAACTCTACTAATCACTGTGTAATTATAAGCACTCTTCTAGATCACCATTTGTAGATGGCATAGTAAAGTAAAGAAATCTTCAGCTTGTGCTTCAAGCCACAGAACATACACTGTCACATTTAAAACTCCAGTATCTCTGTGATGGATTTATTTGTATTATTCCTCTTCCTTTGGTCTATGTGAAAATACTTTTTCTTAATTTCCTGAGACTGGTTGAGAAAATGAATCTGGTGAAAATGCTAGAGTAACTCATTGGATTTGAATGCTCCAATGATTGAAATACTATGGTATCAACTGGACTAAGAATCAGAGGACCTCTATTCAAGGCCTTTCTTTACTAATTGTGAGTGGGACCTTGAGCAAATTTCTCATCACTCTAAACATCAGTTTCCCAACTACAAAACAGAACTTTTCTCACTAATATTACGATGTTAAAGAGGTAAAACAGAAAAAAGAAGGGCTTTGGATTCAGAGGAGCCTAGATGGGAATTTTGTGAGCAGTTATGTGATCTTGTACAAATTACTCAAACGTTTCTGTGTCTCATGTTCTTTGTCTGAGTAATAGTGATGATAATAGTGATATGGACAGTAGGTAGGGAAACACTGGGCAGAAGAGAGTGGTGCCCCAGCAAAGGCCCCACCCTCAAGCCTGGAAACCCGCAGCCCTAAATGGGAACAGGCATTCCTGTTTTCATGCTCAAATGTTGCCTTTTGGCCCACCATGTCCCCCACTATCTTGTACCGATGTAAAATCCAAACCTCAGGCTCCATGAGCAGAGGAACAGCAGAGTGGCAGAGCAGCAGAGCAGCACAGCAGTGTGGCAGAGAAGGAGAGAAAAGGAGTATATGAACGTTAGGAGGAGTTCAGCTGGGGATGATCAGAGAGGAGATTGGCCGCAGGATGGCCGACCTCCAGGGGAAGATCATCTTCCCACTCCATTCCCTTTCCAGCTCCCCATCCATCACACTGAGAGCCATTTCCACCACTCAATAAAAATCCCTGCATTCACTATCTTTTAATTCTGAGTGACCTGATTCTTCCTGGGTCAAGGGGCCAGGTACCAAGAAGGCAGGGTATAAAAGGCTGTCACCCTGACTCTCCACTGAGCTTGTTTAATACTTAGCCACCCACAGTCAGCAACTGCTAAAAGAGTATTAATTGTAACACACCTCTAGATGTTTCCATGGGACCAGAGCCCAAACGCACTTGCCCTGTCTCCTGCACCTGCCCATCTGTGTGCTTCCCCTCTTGTAAGGAGTTTGAGCACCCAGCAGCCAAATAAACATGCCACACCCCTATCACATGTCCTGTGAGGGGAGTCAGGGAACTTGCCCATTTAAATAGTAACAACTTTACAGGGCTAAAGTGTAGATTAAATTAGAGAACTTTCCTTAAATACAGTAGTTTAACCCACAGTAATGGAAAACAAATAACTAGAAGAGACTGTGAACATTGGTAAACCATTCTATTTTAAATATAACATATACTAACAAACTGTCTTTTGGGCATGTGTGTTTTCTTGTATATTTGTTCATTTATTTCCAGCAATAGAGATGGATTTGTGCTGAGATACTAATTTTCTTTCTCCTCACCTTCCTTTCTCTTCTTTTTTTTTTTCCTGTGGCAAAAATAATGCATTATTAAAAACAAAAAAATACTGCTGGGAAATGTCCTTCCTAGTCTACATGGGGACTAACCCCTCCTCAACCTTACTAAAAGGGTGGGCTCCAACAACTAATTAGTCATGTACAGTTAAATTGACAGTTTGTTTAAAAATGTTTTGCAAATTCACATTTTGTTAAAATGTCTAACTATATGTGTAATTTGCATAACCTGTGGAACCAAGAAAAGAATATCCCTTTCAGATATGCTAAATGGAATGAACAAATGTGTACATCACTATTATGTGTACCACATTTTCTTTCACCCAGATGCCATCTATAAAAAGCCCAGAAATGAATGGTAATTTAAACTATAAAGCTATATTTAACACACTACAAATGAGTAGATTAGTGTATCTAATATTTTATTCTATCTGTCTCTGAATTAATCTAGTTCTTACTCTATATAAATATCTATTTGTTGTGTTCTTTTCATTTCATCAGGTGAGAAAGACTGAAAATGAAAGGCCCTTAAATGAGAAAGGTAATATGGAAAATAAAATGGATATCTCAGCCCTGTCATTCAAATTCAGCTATCCCTGGTGCAAGCATGTAATTTTGTAATTTATTGTCCAAAGAGGATACTTATGAAATGGAAAGGGGCACTATAAATAATTGTACCAGGAAAATAGGAGCAAACCGGTGTTTCTCAAATAAATTGAGATATATGGTTGACAGGTCACTTAAGTTGTTTCATTTTAATTTCCAAAACACTTTCTGGTTGTTCAAAATATATCCAAAAGGTACCCTGCCTCCCAGCCCCTTTGACAGTCTCTGCTGCTCCACCACCAAGTTACTTTTCCCCCTGAATTGCTACAATAGCCTCACAGGAGCCTCTTAGCTTCCACCCTGGCCCTCCCCACTTCCCCAACTCTCCAGTCAATTTTCTACATAGCAACCAAACATACACTTTTACAGCAGTGGTTCTCAACTGGAAGAGATTTTGTCCCCTGTCTTATGACACATGGCAATGCCTGAAGATAATGTTGATATTCACAGCTAGGAGGCTGCTACCAGCATCTAGTGGCGAGAGGCCAGGGATTCAGCAAAACATCCCACACTGCCACGTGACAGCCCCCATAACAAAAAGGTGCCTAACCCCACCTGTGGAGAGTGCTACTGTTGAACAAGCGTCTGAAAGTATAAGTCATACCATATCATGCCTCGGGTTGAATCTCTCTAATATACGTAAAATAAAACCCAGTCACTTCACCATATATGACCCTTTCCTGTCCTCTTAATTCACTCTCATTCACTCTGGGTCTCCCTGACTCTTAACTCCCTCCAGTCTCATTCCTCACTATAAGCAAGAAGGTCTTTTCTCAAGTCTGTCTGCATCTTGACCAGGGCCTCTGCCTGGAGTGCTCTTTTTGCCTGGCTGGCTTCATCCCATCCTTCAGGTTTCTGCTCCATGGCCATGGCCTCAGGAAGATCTCCCTGACTGTCACGAGCTGGAGGAACATTGATTGTCTCCCCGCATTCCTCCAGCACTTCGTTGTGTCCCACCTCATTTTCTTTAGTCTTATTTTCTTCAGAGCACTTTTCCGACTGAAATGATTTCATTTATGTATTTGTTTCCCAGGTTTTTTTTTTAAATCCATTTCTCCTAGAAAGAACAGGGCCTTGTCTGATTTCTTTTTCTTTTTTTCTTTCTTTTTCTTTTTTCTTTCTATTGTTGCTGAATCCCCAGTGCCTGGAACAGAGCAGTGCTTGGAAAAGAGCGGCCAAGCAATAAATATTTGGCACTGGAAAGTTTCTATGGTACATCACCCTGACACAGTTAAAAAAAAAAAAAAAAGACACTGGACATCAGAGGTAAGTTCAAATAGGAATTTAGATTCCCAATTGAAGTTTTAATGCTTAATGATAGCAATAATAAAATTAATGACAGCAACTATCATTTACCAAGGGTTTACCATGGGCTGGGATAAACTCTTTTCATTCATTTTCTCAGTGAGTACTTTCAACAGCCCAGCTGGCTGTCTCTATCCAGCTACCCTCAGTGTGGCCTTTCCATACCCTGCCATGCCAACTATAGTCTCCGGGCCTGTGTACGTGCTGCACTCTCCCCCAGACAACTGTCTTCCTCTTTGCCCTCCCATTGCTATGCAAAACTCATATGTGACCACCTATGAGAAACTGGATGTAGAGTCTACCTTAGTCCCTCTGGGCTGCTATAACAAACATACCTTAGACTGGGTACCTTATAAACAACAGAAATGTATTTCTCATCGTTCTGGAGGCTGGAAGTCCAAGGTGGAGGCACTGGTAGATTTGGTGTCTGGTGAGAGCTCATTTTCACAGATAGGATCTTCTTGCTGTGTCCTCGTGTGGTGGAAAGGGACAAACAAGCTCACTTAGGCCCCCTTTATAAGGACACTAATCCCATTCATGAGGGCTCTTTCCCCATAACCTGATCATTCCCCTCAAAAGCCCATCTTGAATATCATCACCTTGAGTTTAGGATTTCAACATATGAATTTAAAGGGGGTATGAAAGTTTAGACCATAGCAATACTCACATTCCCAAAGCACATTTTGCTTACCTTTATCTCCTTCATAGACTAAAAGCTTTTTGAGGACAGTATAGCCCTATTGCCTGGCTCATATATGTTGAACTTATGAATGTGATAAGGATTGCTTCCTCAGTTTACTGATGAACAAATTGAACCATGCAAAGCTTAAATCTCCCAGTGTCAAATAGTGTGTGCACAACTGGGGGTTTAATTTTAAGCCAGTTGGAATTCTGAATCTGTATTTTAACAACATTTCTGTATTACACATGTGACTTTGGACAAATTACTTAACCATTTAGAGTCCCCTTTTGCTAATCTATGAAATTAATAATGTGAGTGGGATAGAAAACTTTGATAGATGAGATGAAATCTGTAGCTTATTTATGCTGTAACCCTCATGGGTTTAAATGTCCCTATAGAATGATATTTTACAGATAGAAAGTATTTGACAAACATATTGATTGTTGAATTCTACAGGAGATACTCAACATAGAGACTGTGGAGATATGAAACACTTTTCTACTTCAGCACTGCCCTTAGCCAATTTTTAAAATGACCCTTTCTTTCACTGTTTTGGGATTTTCACTCTTATTCTAATAGCAAAAACAGGTAAGTCTGCTTTTTTTTTTTTTTTTTTTCCTACAAGAAAATTGCAGTTCCTTGATAGCTTAAGATCCTCAGCTTTCAATCTCCTTGTTTATACACTCAGGAAACTGGTTTACTGCCTCACAAAACAGCACACCCATGCGATTAGCACTTAATTATGGCCAAGCCAGTAGCTGGGCTATAGGCTCAGGTTGAGTTAATTCACTCAAAATAAGTCTGGGTTTCATTTGTTTCATTTCAATTGCAAAGAGGCAAAATTTTGCATGCCATCTACTACGAATTTCACTTATTCTGAAAGACTATAAAACTTTCAACCATTTCTTTTTCAATGTCAATGTAAAATATTACTTGGGATCTAATATCCAATCCCTTCATGTTTAAAAGAAAAAAAATGGCTTTGAAAATTTGGCTAGATACACTTAGATGTATATTTAAATTAAATTAAAGCATTGCCCTATTTTGCCAATTGGAAAATCACTGTTAAAAATTTCTGAAAATGGCTAGCTGACTATGACATAAATTGTAACATATTTTTTGGGTTCAACTATTTTAGCTGTTTTCACCAGCTATTTCCAAGATGAAATGAGCATTGAAGATGAAATATGAAAGGAATTCCCTTCATCATAGGCAGTAGCCAGCCTTTAGGGTGGTCCCTGGCATGCATCCTGTTGTGTAGTCCTCTTCCACGTCCTTCCAGAGTTGATCTATGTGACTGATAGAGACAGCATTGGCCAGGCGTGGTGGCTCACGCCTGTAATCCCAGCACTTTGGGGAGGCCGAGGCAGGTGGATCATTTGAGGTCAGGAGTCCAAGATCAGCCCTGGACAACAAGGTGAAATCCCGTCTCTAGTAAAAATACAAAAACATTAGCCAGGTGTGGTGGCGGGCACCTGTAATCCCAGCTACTTGGGAGGCTGAGGCAGGAGAATTGCTTGAACCCGGGAGGCGGAGGATGCAGTGAGCCGAGATCATGCCATTGTACTCCAGCTTTGGCAACAAGAGAAAAACTCTGACTAAATAAATAAATAAGAAGACAGCAGCCATGATGGCATGCCCCTTCTAAGACTAGGTCATAAAAGGCACGAAAGCTTCCTACTAGCTTTCTTTTTTTTTTTTTTTTTTTTACTAGAATTTACTTTTTTTTTTAAATACTAATGTGTACTTTCTTTTTTTTTTAAATTAATTTATTATTATTATACTTTAAGTTGTAGGGTACATGTGCATAACGTGCAGGTTTGTTACATATGTATACTTGTGCCATGTTGGTGTGCTGCACCCATCAACTCGTCATTTACATCAGGTATAACTCCCAATGCAATCCCTCCCCCCTCCCCCCTCCCCATGATAGGCCCCGGTGTGTGATGTTCCCCTTCCTGAGTCCAAGTGATCTCATTGTTCAGTTCCCACCTATGAGTGAGAACATGCGGTGTTTGGTTTTCTGTTCTTGTGATAGTTTGCTAAGAATGATGGTTGCTCTCTTTCTTCCATCGCCTGCTCTAGGGATAGTCAGCTGCCATGTCCTGAAGAGAGGTCTCCAACTGACAACTATGAGGAACTGAGACCTATTGTCAACATCCACGTGAGTGAGGCTGGACACAAGTCCTAGAGGACTGCAGCTTGGGACAACACCCTGACTGCAACTCACAAGTCCCACCCAACTAAGCTGCTTCTGAATTCCTGACCCACAGAAACTATGAGCTAATAACTGTTTGTTGTTTTTAGACACCACGTTTTTGATCATTCATTATGCAGCAGTAGATAACAAGTACTGCAGGGAATGAATTCATTTATCATTTATATATTCTTCATTGTTTATTGAAGCCCTCCCTCCCCCCTGCAAATAGATGAAAACTTCAGTGTACTTACAAGATAACGTAAGTACACATCATTATTTTAAAGTAGTTTTAAAATACAAAAATAGATTTTGAGATTTATTTGCTTACAGGATTATTTGGAATCTTAATGGAGCTTTTAATTACTAAAATTTAAGAAGAATGGGAAAAAAGAGGAGAAGACTTAGACAGAGGGAAGTAAATCCACTAGTGAAATTAGTCCCAAAGGAAAAAGCATGCATTGTAATAAGGGCAATCAGGGCACTAGTTGTTTTCTTTTTTCTTTTCTTTTTTTTTCTTTTTTTTTGAGACGGAGTCTCGCTCAGTCGCCCAGGCTGGAGTGCAGTGGCGCGATCTCGACTCACTGCAAGCTCCACCTCGCGGGTTCACGCCATTCTCCTGCCTCAGCCTCCCAAGTAGCTGGGACTACAGGCACCCACCACTACACCCGGCTAATTTTTTTGTATTTTTAGTAGAGATGCAGTTTCACTGTGTCAGCCAGGATGGTCTCCATCTCCCGACCTCGTGATCCTCCCGCCTCAGCCTCCCAAAATGCTGGGATTACAGGCATGAGCCACTGCCAATCAGGGCACTAGTTTTAAGGATTTTTATGTTTTGCGTTGGCAAAGGCTTTTTTTCAATGAACACTTTTATGGGATCCTGAGCTACAGAGTTAGCCTGTATATCCCTTTGGGAGCCTCAGAATAAAGCAGAAGAGAAACGGGACAAGAATGAGGAAAAGGGGACTGAATGGCCTCCCACTTGAAATTCCATTAGATAATGTTGATTACAAAAGGTGACAAAAAATAGACTTAGCTGATTCCTAATCTCAGGGAGAGGCTTTCAATAATTTATTTTTCAGTATGACATTTGCTGTTACGTTTTTGTTAGATACACTTTATCACATTAAGAAAATTCCTTTTATTCTTTCTTTGCTAAGAATTTATTTTTTCATAAATAGGCTACGGAATTCAAGCATTGTTCTTTGACACAGGCAAATAGGACTCCAGTTCTTGCTAGAGCTTTCAGGACTTCACTCTGGCCTTCTACAGTTGTGTCCTATTCTGTGGGGGAATACATTGGCGTATTCCAACTTCACGTGTTACCTCTTTATGTTTCCACCCTTTTTGTATTTTGGCATCCAAATATGAGCGTTATAAATGTATAAAATGACGATGCAAGCATTGTAAACTGTAGGTTGCTTCAAAGTAGTATCATTTTAAAAAATGGTCAATATCAAGGTATGAGAAAACAACATTGATATAACAACATTAATATAAATCCTAAAGAATAAGAATAAAATGAATATAAAATAAAATGTAGTATCTCAATTTTCCTTTGTGTAGAACAACAGACAAATTTTGTTTACTCACAGTGTTTCTTAAAAACTCGAATATTACCAACATTTAAAAGTCAGAAAAGAAATCGTCTAGACAGTTCATACAAAATGTGCATTTCAGGGTTCCCTTAAAATATTTGACAACACAGGGCAAACAGTCCCAGATGAAAACAATTGGCTAGAGCTAGAAGCTAAATTTTCTATGAAAACTTCTTCCAAATCTTACTACATATATATATATATACACACACACACACACACACACTGCATATATATAAAAACTTACTGCATATATATATGAACTTACTGCATTTTATGTATATGTATATATACCTCTAACAAGTATATGTATACACTTCTAACAAGTGTATATATATACACACTAGTATATATATACACACACTAAGAAGTATATATACTAGTATATATAGAGGTATATATACTAGCATATTATATATATAGTACATATATAGAGATATATATCCTAGTATATGATATATAGTATATTTAGAGAGGTATATATACTAGTGTATATATATACACTAACAAGTATGTATATATAATAAAAGTATATACATATATATACACTAACAAGTATGTGTGTGTGTATATATATACTTGTTAGAGGTTTTTCCAAAATATGACATGTATGTTAAAAGGTACATGACATCGGCAATATGTAGCAGAGCTGTAATGAAATCTTCTGAATTATAATAATAGAAAAAAATTTATTAGTCATGCTAGAGGAAAATCTCAAATATACTTGTGTTCATTACAAAAAATATAAAATCATTGTCAAATAAAGAGGCAATCAAAGCATATGCAGCCAAATAAAGTAGTAAAAATTAACATGGATGTACACCAAGCAGTTCATTAATAAAAATATTTTGTGATTTTTTTGGATTTTATGATTGAGATATTTGTCAGATTTTTATAACTTATTGTGTTTCCTTTGCTAATTCTAAATAACTATTTGTTCTTTAACGATTTTTTCCATAATATTATATTCTTTTTCTTGGAGGCTCCCACAAACTTGGATCTATCCCTACCAGTTATCAACTGAGGAAGAGAAAATAAAAAAGGATAGTCACAGTCTAGGTAGTTAAAAATAATACGACAGATACAACAAGAAATTAATGAATGCCTTGGGAAAATTTTTGAAGACGTAGAACATTTTAGCAAAATTAATCCCCATTATTCTACAAAGATCATTCTATAAAAATTTTCACATATGAAGTGAAAATTGCCATGAAGCAACTTTATTGGGAAAAAATGACAAAATAAGCACAAAACTCAAGATTTATTCTGAAAAGTAGAATCCATTTTTAATAGACCTAGTGGCCACTGTTCACATATCTATTGTCTTCAAAAATTGTTTAGATGAAAATTTTAAGAAAGGTTTTGTGATGAGACCATCCTAAGTAGGTAAGTGAACAGTAGCAAAACAGAATGGCTTCTAGAGAATTCAGAGACCACTTTTCCTACCTTCTCCCATAACAAATCAAAAATGAGAAGGAAAATTAAAAATGCGAATGGAGGATATAAGTAGGAAAGAAAAAATAAAAAGCAAAGAATTGTGTGGGGAAAGAACAAAGGAGAAAAATAAGGTTGATGAAAGAAAATAAACATCCCTATGCGTGGTGATGTTACCACATTATCTCATTGGATTTTCCCTGGCTTTTCCATAGTGAATAAACTGGTTCCTAGTTAAATATGTTGTCTAGTGTTATAGAAATAGTTAATATAGCCAAGCTGGAATGCAAAGTTGGGTATGTTCTCCTAAAAGCCTTCTACTTTTCTAGACCAATATAATGTACTCTGCCATACTTCACTTTTATATGAAAAATGACCTCTGGGAAAATATTTCAACAGATTTCCTTATGAAAGAATTTAGAGTAAATGAACATTACTTATGGCCCAGAATATGGATAAGTAAATCCATAATCTTTGCAAAGCAACCACATGAACGTTGGTGAGAAAGATAAACATGCTTGTTGATTACGGAGCACTTTCTGAACACAATGGATGGAGAACAACTTTAACTCCTTGGTATGGCCTTCTGCATTTAGACTTCATAAAACTACTCCTCATAGTATTCAGGATCCTTGTTATTGGAGCAACCCATTTTTCTTTCATATAAGAAGGGAGGATTGTGAAAACATTTTTTCTTCTCTAGCATAATGATTAAGAGCACAAAACATAGGAATGAGGTGGAGGTGGATCCATTCTCGCCTTCTGACTCACTGACTACATAACTTGGATAAGTTCTTAACCCCTGTAACTCTGATTCTTCTTATCTCTAAAATGTGGATAATAGGGTATTGTGATGAATAAATGAGAGCCAGGTTCAAGCACTTGCTCAGTACCTGGAAAACAGTAACAGCTGCTGACCACTATAACTGAACTTCAATTAATATAATGATAATGATAAACAGAGAATAACCATTTCTTTCAAAGTAAACACAGATCTGATTTACTTCAAAAATAATTTTAAAAATTTGAGACTATTGCCTAGGAAGTCATGATGCATGAAATAAAATTTCCAATTTCTCAAATTTCATCTATTAGGGATTCCAACTTTCCTTATGAGTTCCAAGAACCCATTGTTTCCAAGTAGAAAAGACAGAGGCAAAGACCTCTTTGGAAAGCTGTAGCTGCTAGAAAGTAGGTGGGAAAGAATACAGTCATTTGCAATCCAGCATTTCACTCAGAATTCAGACAAAGGCATCTGTTCAAAAAAAGTTAAAAAATAGAAAGAAGGAAAGAAAAAGATACAAACTTCAACCCACCTTCCCCGAAAGACCAGCCATTCAAATTAGCTAGAGCAAGTATCTGTTCATTTTTTATCATGGCCCAGTTTGGTATCACTCATCATTACATTCATAATATGGGACTATTCTTCTAGGAAAATGATTCCGTTGCGGGTTTGGCAATGAGAGCTTCAGTTCAGTTCAGCTAAGCTTATTTCTTTTGTTCAAAGGAGAAAAGCTGTTTACAAATAATCTGTGTATAATTAGTTACCTGGTTTTAAAACTGTTTTATTTTCATTTTCTCTCTTCCTTGTGAAGCCATCTGGGAAATCTGATTACTCCTAAGTCATTATAAGCTAATATGCAGTCTAGGTAGGCTGGGTTTTGAATCTCTGTTAATTCTAGTTAAATACCTAAAACTAATTAGACCATTTTAATAGGAGTCATTTATTACTGAATGCTTCTTAAGAAAGAATCTTATAGTTAATGCTGATCTAGGCTACCAATTACATATTTATAAATCTTAACTTGTGTGTTCAAGTTCTGTATGCAGGTAAGAGAAAGATAATTCCAAATGAAAGAAAATTACATCAATGCATATAAAATTGTGACTATTGTCAACTGATCATAGGGTACTAGAAAAGAAGACCAAAAACGGTCATTAATAAAAAGAAAGTTAGAAACTCTGTCTTAAGGGAAGCTTTAAAACATTGAATAATGAAATGCTGTCTACATATCTCTATTATTTCTGTATGTAAACACATGAATTCCTCCATTAATGATTGGTCAAACGTAATGTAATTCAGGCATCAAATGTAGCTGTGCCAAGTTTTCACACCTATATTTGATTATAAGCCAAAGAATCCACCACCCTTCCAAATCTTAAATGGTTAACCACATTTATAGTGTTAATATATGGGTTAACCCATTTAAAATTTGGAAGGATGGTGGATTTCTTGGCTTATAATTTATAAGTGTCCACAATCCCAGAGCTCCTAAGGACTCATCTAGTGCCAGAGAGACAGCTAATTCTGAAATGGACTTCAGGTTCTCGTTTATGTTCCTTTGAGATAAATAAGAAATGAACACATACTTAAAATGGAATTCATGTTATGAGTATGCATGCAGGCTTCTCTATCTCCTGCAGGAGCCCATCCGTGCTTGTTTACTTTTCTTGTCTTCATTCTCAGTATAACAGTATTTAGGTTCATTATATGAAAGGCAGATAAGAATCTCGAGTTCCTCCTAAGAGCTTTGGTATATTCTAGAGACCCAAATGGGAACTAAAATGAATTACGATTTCTTACTGATTCTATAAACACTGACATACATACATTAAAATAAATAGTTTAAAAAGACTAAAAAGAATAAGCAACTTTCAGTTAGCACATCGAAAATAAGACTTTTACATCACCAGATTTGGGTTCATCCTCTTGAATTTGCACATAGTTCTGTGCAGAGATGTCTTAAACCCTTATTAATGCATCTAATTAAAGTAATGACAGAGAACTTCCACAGCATCTAATGAAAGAAAACAAAGATTAAATTTAAGTTAATCAGCTTTGAAATGTAAACAAGCACATTCAATCATTAAATGATTCCATTTATTTTTAACAGGTTCTTAGAAGTGAGTACAATAAACATTCCACCATGCTTTCTTTGTTTGCCCCGAATGTTTATTAGCACCATTAATCTATTAGTAAAAATACAAAGAGACATTTCATGCCTAGTATAAACCCATTCCAATTTTTTGATAAATGGAGGCAAGCAGTTAGCCAAGATTTTTCACACACACAAGAAATTCTAAAATATTCGTGGATATTTCAAAAGTAGAGACTTCTAAAAGATCAAAAGTAAACGAAAAATACTGGCACTAGTAATAAAGGTCATTTCAGGTTTGCTATCCCAAGATGTTAGTTCTTTGCTTTGAGTAGGGGGGTGGTGTTTTTCGCGGGAGAAGACAGCAGAACTAATATTCCTGGTAAACATGTCAGCAGAGGATTTTGGAATCTACTTCTAGCAACCAAATTGTCCAGAAGAGAGGGAAACGTTTTTATATTTTGCAAAGTTTTGAGATGAAAGAACCAATCACAACGTTGATGAAGAAAGACATCACTTAGCAGGTGGTGAGCAGCTGTGATGTAATAACATTCCCCATACAGTTTTACCAGTAGCAAGAGTCAGAAGCCCCAAATGATTTTAATACCAGGGAATGTCTATTTGATTCTATGTACTCTCCCTCAAATAATCCGTGGCTTGTTTTGTTGTTTTGTTTTCTGGTTAGAATGGGCTTGTATTTCTAGTCGAAGAGAAATTAGCATTATCCTCTATCAGGTAAATCTATAAAGAGTTACCCCAGATTCCTCAGCATTTTGCTGGCTGTAATGGAAGAAGGATGGAAGCATTTCCTGCCCAGGCTTGGAGTTATTCATTATTCTTAGCATGCTAGCTCTCGCTTCACCCATTTATTTCCTACTCAATAAACAGATGAAAAAGCAAATGATCAGGAACTACTTCACTATGCAATAGCCAAGAGACTTTTCTAGTTTATAAGAAAAGTATGCTATTGTTAAATTCAGGAATGGTGCCTTTATTTGTTCATTTGTCCAACAATTATTTTTTATTGTGGTAAGAACATTTAATCTGAGATACATCCTTTTAACAACTTTTTGTGTACAGTAAAGTATTGTTAACTATAGCACAGTGTTATACAGCTGACTGTTGGAATGTATTGGTCTTGCATAACTGAAACTTTATATCCATTGAATAGCAACTCCCTGTTTTCCCAAATGTTCACCTCCTGGCAGCTACATTCTACTCTCAGCTTCTATGAGTTTTATAATTTTAGATACCTTGTATAAGTGGAATCATGCAGTATTTGTGGTTCTGTGACTGACTTATTTCACTGGGCATAATATTATCCTCAAGGTTCGTCCATGTTGTCATTTATAGCAGAATTTTCTTTTATGTTTGAATAATATTACATTATATTGATATACCACACATTTTTAATCCAGGCATCCATCGATGGACATTTTTATTGTTTTCATATCTTGGCTACTATAAATATTGCTGCAATGAACATTGGAATGTTAATATCTTTTCAAATTCCTGATTTTAATTTTTTTGGATAAATACACAGAAAAGACCCTATTATGTGGTATAATGGGAACAGTCCTAGGGAATGGGGAAACATTAGTTATCAGGGAACAAATTACATGGTAACTCCCTTAGAAGTGATCTCATTCCACCAGTTTGTTATAATATTGACATTGTTCAAATATTCATTCTGTATACAATAGCCAGAGTAAATTTTTTCAGAAAACACAAAGGCAATCATAGCACTCTCTTGCTTCACACACTTTAATGGCATCCTTTGCCCTCAAGATAAAAATCTCAGATCCTTACAATGGTCACATAGCCCTGAATGACCCACCCTCTTCCACTTCCCAGCCCCCTTTCTGCACCGTGCTCATCCCTGATTCCCTCCAACAGAGTGCTTCTGCAGCTCTGCTGTCCTTTCAGCTCCCTGGATGCATCAGTCCTTCTCAAGTCTGTTCTTTGAGCAGAACATTCTCTTCCTTATTTTTAGTAAACCTGTCCAAATATTTTGTCCTTCATATCTCAGCTTAAATATAACTCCCGCAGGGAGATCTTTCTGGAGCCTCAGACTAGGCTGAATGTCTCTCTTACTCATTTTTACAGTAAATACTATTTTTTTTTGTAGTAGCACTCGTCTTAATTTTAACCAAAAATTTTTCAGTTTAATTATTTATTTAAATCCCATCTTTCCTAAAGGACCATAATGGCGTTGGGCAGGGTGGGTGGGGTGGCAGGCGGATAAGCACAGAAACTACATATCCTTTATGCCTTCCTCTCTTTTCAGTGGACAGCATAGAACCTGGCTCCTGGTAGGGCTTCAGTAAATATTTGTTGAATTATTGCGTGAAAGAGCTGTGCAGAATTCCATAGGTCAATGGTCTGCAAGCTCTTTCTGGTCATAGGACCCCTTGTGTTGACTGCTTGTTGTGGAAACAGGATTTAACTCCACAACATTTACAGCTTGCAAGGGCACTGTGAAAAACGCCATTTTACAATACTGCCATTTAACACCATTTCATATAATGGAATGGTATTCAGTAATAAACAGAAACCAATAATGACACATGCTACATCATGAATGAACCTCAAAAACATTACTCAGTAAAAAAGCCAGACACAAGAGACCACATATTGTATGATTCCTTTTATGGGACATGTCCAGAAAAAGAAAGTTTATGGCTACAGAAAGTAGGTTAAAGGCTGCCTGCAGGTTGGAATAGGGATTAACTGTAAACAGGCATGAGAGATTTTCTTGAGGGAGATGAAAATATCTAAGACTGATTTGTGGTGATGTCTGTACCACTCAGTAAAGTTACAAGTATTACACACTTGAAATGGGTGATTTTTATGATATCTAAAATGTACCTCAATAGAGCTATTTTAAAAATCATTGCTCTAAACTATAGCTGACCCTCACCTTACCTTTTTGACATTATTGCAATTTTTTTCTTTGTTTCATTTCTTTCCGTTTGACCTTTAAACACACATTTAGCTTGTATTTTTGCCCAATAATTTCATGGGGGTTTATGTTGTTTAGGGATGGCCAACCTGAACCATCATATTTCTCTAAAAGCACTGTAAATACATCTAATAGGTAATTAAACACTGATTGGCTGGCGATTACCAGTCATAACATATCAACCTTCTCTGAGATAAACCCTCTAAAACCTCCAATGGTAGGGAAATGTTATGGAAAAGATGAGGCTTGGAATAGGAAAATGCTGCCTCTGTGGATAAACTAGAAGAAACCTTGAAGAGACAAATGGAAAACATCACACTTTGAGGCAATTACAGACTCTTGGCTGAAATTCAGCTTCAGGCTTATCTTGTGGGGAGGAATTTTTAAACACTTCAAAGTCCTACCCAGTGTTATAGCTGTCACCTTAATCTACCCCAAAAACATCCATTTCAGAAAGTTAAAGTTTCAGAGTCTACTGCTGAAGAATTCTGTAATTAGAGTAAAATACAACTGTGAATGCCTACAGGGATTTTTTTTTTCTTTTGATATTGTAGGTAAACTCAAGTCAAAGAAAACTGAAAGAGTAGGATCTCTTAAAGCCATATAGCAGAGCCTTCCTGAACAAGGGTGAAGTAATCCTCAAAATGAAAGCATAAGATTGTTTACCATATTGAGTTACATCTATCATCCATGTCAATCTTGAACATCAAAACAAGTTCTAGAAAGAGGGAGGAATATTCACAGGATGGGCCATAATCCAAGGATTCAGGAATTTAAGGCTCTCATGAGAAATAAAATAGATCTAAGATTCCTTTGATTTTTAGAATTATTTTCTGTAGGTGATGTCTAATATTTTTTGCTGATAGTTTCTGGATCTCAAAAATACTTCAAAGCGAAAAATAATATATGCTATTAAATGTTTTAATAGTAAATATTATTGGTAGTATAACGTTCATGTTAAATAACAAATTTTTCATATGTGTAAATTGACAAAACAATAAAATATATGTTTGGTTTATTCTTTTGATTTCTTTTACTGGTATTCCTTCTTAGTTTCCATTTATACAACATGGCAATAATTTTTACTTTTTTCTCCTTTATTTTTCCTCTTTATGTTAGAACAAATGTCAATTTGTTGTCATATGACAAAAAATATGGATAGCAATAGTTCTGTGTAGACCCTCTTCTGAGTAAGGCATATGAAATAGTCAGATTAGATTTCTGAATACAGAAGCTCAGTGTTGCCTTTGAATTATTCACCTATTTTATTCTGGTATTTAAGTCAGGGGTAGAAATATGTCATATAAAAACCTTGTCACATTTCTTCAATAATTTGCCAGGGAAAAATTAGGCACTGGTCCTTGTTTCCCAGCTTGGTCAAGTTTCCCTACAATTTGCTTCTCATTAGAATCCCTAGAATGACCACAACCTTTTCTAACTTGTAATGTGATTAGAAAGTAAACTGTCCTCTTGCTTTCAAGCAACGGAAACTAGTTTTTCATGTGTTATACAGCATTTTTAGGTGGTTTATTGTGGAGAGTTTTTATACTGGCAGAAAGGAGGGCACCTGCTTCTTTTCTTTCTCTCATTTTCATGGGCAGAAAGTGGTAGGGGAAATGGCTTTGTGTAAAATTATCTTTCTATTAAAGAAGTACCCCGCAGTGTTTTATGGAAATCATTGTCAAATCTGAAAATTTTGCAAGGTATTGAACCTCTCTGGACCTAATTTCTTATTTATAAAATAAGAGGGTAAATAATAGGGTATTTAAGGCCTCTTCTACTTTAAAAAACTACAGTGATCCCTATCTGATGAATGCTCACAATCATGCAGAGTATAAGCCTTGTCCGTATCACACTTGTTAATAATTATTGTAGGCCATGCGTGAAGGAGCCTGAACTAATGCAAGCAGTGAATAATCAAAGCATACAGAACTTCAGCTAGTACAGATTCTACCAAAAAGTATCGTCCCACTTATGGCATTATACATCTTTCAATAACTTTGGTTATTGTTAATTTTCTATTATGCTTTCTTACTTGTGATTTGCTGTGTTTGTGTTTGTGTGTATAAGTGTGTGGTATTCTACAAGGATATGCATACAGGAGTAATAATTAAATATTTAATAATAAGCTGGTTACCAGAGACATGTAGAAGACATGTCTAAGGTCTCTGTGTCTGTGTGTGTGTATAATGAATACTTAAGCTATGGCTGTCTGATGTCCATCCCTGCCCTCTTTTGGTATCAGCCCCTCCCCTAATTTTGACATAACTCCCTCATTTTCGGGCCATGTGAATTTATGGGTTTGACCTCACCCTAGATTCCAAAGGTGGACAAAGGATTTAAGACATCCTGGCAAAGCAGTGTATCTCTCTGGCTACGCTGACTTGTTAAGAAATAGACAATTATATAATAAGCCAGATTAATGCGACTTGATTTTTTCGTTTTACTGGAGCTATTAGTAGGGCAGATCATTCTCATTCCACTAGAATTTGTGAGATGGTAACCTGGTAATCTGGAAAAGGTCATCTGTAGCTACGGGTGGGTGTCTAGCCTCCTTGAGTAAAAAGAAGGGGTTAACAAAAGGAAAATCAAAGCCAGGAGATTGAGATTGAGAAAGAGGAGAGAGAGATAAAGAGAGAAAGAGAGTCTGAAGACAACGTTTAAGCTCCTGATTTAACCATTCCTGAGGACCTCAATTCTGCAAGCCAATACATTCCTCTTCATCATGCAGACAATGTATGTAAGAATTGCAGACCCATGATAAAACTGGAGGATGCCTACCAGAGGTCATCTCTGTCTAGTTCTTTATTTCCCTTTGTGTGTACCTTTCAGATGTAACTCAAGCATTACGCTGTGTGAAAAGACTTTCTGGACTCTGTTTACCTTGAGTTAGGTGAACATCCTCCCCACCGGGTGACAATGGTCATATCACATTGTTGCTGTTTGTTAACATCTGTATTTCCTCCACTATGTTTTGTGCTCTGTGAAGTCAGAAACCTTCTTTCTCTGCCCTTGCATTCTCATAAGCAGTTGGCTTCCATTTAATAACTGACTAAATATAAGGCAATTAATTTGCAGCCTTCCACAATTTAAAGACAGAGATGCTGTTCCTTCACAGTCTTCATATCTCTGAGGAAATATATTTTACATTTACTTTTACTTTTTATTTTAACCTATTCTCCTTTACATTTATCCCCCCGTGGTCTGTCTTTTCCATTCTCTCACTGGGAAGACTTTAACTTATTTATTCATTCATTCAACAATATTTTAAATGTCTCCTGTGACCTAAGGACT
Source organism: Theropithecus gelada (assembly GCF_003255815.1). Classification (NCBI taxonomy): domain Eukaryota; kingdom Metazoa; phylum Chordata; class Mammalia; order Primates; family Cercopithecidae; genus Theropithecus; species Theropithecus gelada. The sequence goes on from NC_037676.1 coordinate 118,095,530, forward strand.
ACACTAAGCATCAAGAATACAATGTGGAAGAAAGCAAGTCTTCTGTTCTAAAAACTTACTGTTCAGTCTGTGGAAACAGTAAAAACCATGACAAGAGAGTGTTATTTGTGCTACAATTGCATGAGAAGAGGATGACAGGGCAGGACTTAGGAGGAGTACCTAGCCTGGTTTTAAGAGGTCACTGGAGACCTGCTGAAGGAAATGGCTTTAAGCTAAATGCTGCGGTGTCAGTAGATATTAATCTGCTCATGGAGGACCAGGGTGTGTCTCAGGCAGATTGACCAGTTTTCTCAATTATATAGTGATGACAACTGAGACGCAGTAATATAAAACACTTACACGATCACCAGGAAGTTTCTCCTCCAGTAACAGAAAGGCAGATTTTAAACAGATGATTTGTTATCATTTATGTGACCTATTTCTCCTCTTTCCATTCCCTTGCCTAGTAAAATTTGTCCAACTGTAATTAAGAGTATTTACTTCTCCTTTATTGTACTGTTTCCCTCCCACAAAATTAAACAAGAAGAGTTTCATTTGGGCTTTGAAAAGGGTCTTGTACATCGCACGGCTTCCTGAAAATGATAACAATAGCTACTGTTTATTGAGAGTCACTATATGTGAGTTCTCTGTGATTTAGACGTTATATCCCCATATTATGAATGATTAAATTGAGGCTCAGGAACAGACCCAAATATCAGCCAGCTGATAAGAGAAAATAGAGAAAATCTGTGGTCTGATCCCAGATTCTGAAACACAGCACCTTTCTAATTATTTCTTATCATACAGTTTCCTTCTAATATCTGGCTTTGAAATAATACAAGTTTTTATGCGGGGGACCATTTCAGAAGAGGGGAAAGGAAATATGTGGTGATTTTAAAACACGGGGTATGGAATGACAGCTGTGGGCTATTGCTGTACTTGAGATTTGCTTTATCAGAGATGATCAGTAAGCGAAATGATTACACTGAGGGTAAAGAGGACATATTGCCAGGAAGGAAGGAAAGCTGATTGGAGATTGAGTTATTGTCAAATTGAATGGATTTCTTCTTCTTTGATACTTCATTCAAGAGCGAGACCTTTTGGTTTAAATTACAAATGCATGATATATCCAATATTCCTCACTAAGTCCAGGAATTTCTACACCCATAGTAGGCTACTAGGATGTACTCATTTCACAGGATGTGTAGTACTTCTCTAGCCTACATCCAGGTTATTCTCATCATAGTCTTTGTGGAAATAAAACAGCATGCTGATGAAAAGCACAATTTAGAAAACTATCTTCTCAACTATAAACTTTTATATCATTAATGTTCTGATATTTTGACAAAACTGATGCCATGTGCTATTAGGATTTAGTAGTTTTTGTTCTTTCTTTCTTTTTTGGTTTTCACAATGATATAGGGTCACAAGAGCAAGAGAACCCAATGACGTAGTAAAGTTATAGAAAACAAAAAAGTTAAAGTTTCAAAGATTAAAAGGAACTGTTAAGAAGGCCCCTTGAACATTAGCCGCCTCTGTACATTACACAATAATATCATAAAAAATGTAAACAATTTTTTGACATGTGAACAGCATAAAACTCTTATCTGTTTTGTTGGGTGGAACACAGAGTATGGTGTTAAGTGGTGTTAACTTCAGTGAAATAGAAACAAGGACCACAGATGGCAAGAAATGTCACTGTTGAAAAGATTCTGGTGGCAAAATGTTCTTTGATTTTAGAGAAAATTTATTTTGAATGTTCACTTTCGATCCAGAACCAAGCTATATCTGATTTCAAAGAAAACTGCTTCAGATATTGATTGGGATAGAGCTAGCTACTCTTCCAAGGAAAACAATATTACCGAAGTTAGTTTATTGCTTACATACAGTCCAAATTACTTTCTCTAATCAGTAGGTGGCTCTCCTCCAAGCCCTTTCCAACTTGGCTCATCCATCTTCCACAGGAAGCTTCTAAGATTGTCATATTCATCTGCATCAGGCCAGAGGCAGAGGAGAGAGGTAGGAAGACTCACCCATTGAAATTGAGGCATGTGCCCCACTCTATTCTCATCCACATGGCCTCACTAATGGAAGTTAGACATGTAGACCCTGCTAGGCAACTACTTCCCAGAAAAACTCTATACCATGTGGATGCTTGGGAGGTGGGGCAAATAATATGGTTTATAGTTAGCTAGAATAAGAAGCAGCTGAGAACCAACTTCCTGGTGTCCCCTGGTTCTTTTCCATAAACTCACTCACTGTTCATTTTCTTCCCACATCAACAACAATGAAGTCTCCATTAATTCTCCAAGTTTAGTACAGGCTTTCAGAACCAAAATTTATATGAGACTTACAAGATAGCTAGCTTGCTAGCCAGATATATAAACATATACATATAAACCACCCAATTTAGATACCTACGATTTTTTTCATCTCTTTGCTGTTACCTTAACTATTGTGAAATTTGACAGTAAGACAAACTTAACCTTCACATATTTCTACCAACAATTTTATCTGTCCTAGATACCTGAAAAACCAACTTTCTCTTTAGCGTTCACTCTTCTAGCTCTTATTTTTGAAAGACAAGGACATGACTCTGTAGTACTTAACTTTCCACCAGACCCTCCTTTACTAATTTCATGTACTGTTAAACTGACTAAAAAATTTGTTTTCTAAAAGAAACTTGAGTGCAGGATCAAATGCAATACTTGCATATATTGGCCATCTGGTTCTTGTTCCAATGGTTTTTATACCCAATCAGGAGGCAGATCAGAGCTATGACTTCTCTTTTAGAACCTGACGAAAGACAGTGACCGGGCCCAAATGCCATCTCAGAGACCAGTATGAAAATCCTTTCACGATAACCCTCATTGTCCAGGCTATTTTTCCAGACACTATAGTAAAAAAAAATCCAATTTTATAATATGCCATTCCTAGTAAACTGTCCATCAACTCCAGACCTGATTTTCAGTGTCTTCCCTTAAGCAAGACATTTCCAGATTTATAAAATGTTCTTTCACCTTAGCGTATCTCTGCTGAAAGTTATGTCACATCATTTTAAATAAAATCTGTTTTTAAAAATTTTAATAAATGTTCTGCCTTTCTCTTGGGAGACAAAGAGAGACACTAAAGAGGGGCTTCCTCCATTTATTTATCTATCCATATAGTAAACAGAAGAATGGTAAATTGGCCCATCTCCTTCTCTCAGCTTTCCTATGACATATAAGGTGACTTTGTCAACTCCTCTACTTTTTCAAATACATTGATCAAATAATCATGACCCCAAAATTTTGTAATGAAAAGATGTTAAGGACAGAAAGGGACAGGAGGAGCTCTTATATGCAACTTTTAGAATAAGAAAGAAGACGACTTTACCTATAACCTGTAACTTCATGCTCTAACCTTGTTAAGATCAGGCATGTTGTAAAATTACTTAAGCAAGATATGAAGTTTTTAAAAGACATGTATGGGTATTTTTAAAATCTATTTTAAATTTTTAATATGTAAAGTTCCATAAGTAAGCGTTGTATGTTTTGTAAGCTAAAACAACACCAAATCCAGTATTTTCTTTGATGCTTAAATGCTTTGCTATATCTCTTCGATATACTAATTTCCTTTCTTTTGGATATATACTCAGCAGTGAGATTGCTGGAACATACGGTAACTCAATGTTCAGATTTTTGAGGAACCTCCAAACTATTCTCCATTGTGGTTGTACTAATTTACATTCCTACTAACAGTGTAAAAGGGTTTCCTTTTCCCCAGTAAAACTTTGTGATTTGGGACTAATGAAGGGAAATGTTAACCTATAAATTAGAGAATTATTTGTTAACTTAAAAATTAGAGAATGTTTAAATAAAATTCAATTTTATTAAGGTCAGCTTATTATAAAGAATGAATAAAAACATCTTTCCCATTTGCTTGAAAGAAGAAGTAATGGCATTCACTTGTATACAATTTTAATTCTTTACACTTCTTCTCTCTGAAGATTAAACATTATTTCTCTGATTCTCTTCTTCTTACTCAATCAGATTTACTGTCATTTGTGTAGAATTCCCCTGCTTTAAGGATAGTATGCAATACATCTTAGTTCTACTCTGATTGAATTATTTCCATTTCAGATTTAGTTCTATCTGAATTATTAAACTGTATAGAGAATAAAGTCATTTGAATTTTATACATTAAGTGTCCATTTCCATGACTATAATTGTCAGCCTTTACAATGCACTTTTGAGTCATTTTCCCATATATAATTCCTTGTATCTCAATAATGATAATGTTTGTAATCATTGTAATAAGCATAGACATTTATTTTATTGTCTGTTGTAGAAAGTGAGAAGTGAAACTTCAGAGGAAAGATGACTGAGGGAAAGAACCTGGCATGAAAAAGATGCTACTCAAAACCGACAAGAAAACAAGAACGTGCAAATAGCAAAATAAAAGTAAGCTACCTGAAAATAATTGAAACCCAATCGCTCTTAAAACGGGTGGGAAAATGTCTTTTTGCACTGGGAAAGTGTCCTTTTGCATCAGGAAACGACCACAAAGCTTAGAGGGCTACTTTTGAAATCTAAACCTGTTCCTATTCTCTCCTGCCTTCTAGGACCTGTCTCTCTTTCTCTCTGAGATCCTGTGTGATGCCCATAACTTGACAGGACAGTTCCGTGGTTTGGCTAGAACCTGACGGAAACGTGTAGCAAAATGTTTAGTGGCTTCCACTTGCCACGGTTCAGCAGTTTTCATTTTTAAATGGATATTCGTCTTGTTAAAATATTTACTTTATTGTGGTGAGTTACAATATTTTCCTGTTCTGCCAATGAGATTCTGTGGTAAGATTAGCTCTGCCTTTTTAATGAAAATGACTCTAGACATTTGCTTTATGAGTACTGTCTTATCAATCACTCAGTTATTCTTTCACATGGAAAATAAATAAATATAAATATAATCAGCAATAAGAAAACCTCAAAAAAATCATAACTCTTAAATACAGAGCCCAACGTTTGTATATATTTAAAAAGAGAATAGCTTTTGAATGTAAATGTTCTTAAAGTCTCTAACTTTTCAAAGGTCTCCTTTCTCCTTCTTAACTTTTAAAATAATTATTCCCAAAGAGTAATTTTTTTTTTTTTTTTTTTTTTTTTAAATTTTGAGACGGAGTTTCACTCTTATTGTCCAGGCTTTAGTGTAGTGGCACGACCTTGGCTCACTGCAACCTCCACTTCCTGGGTTTAAGCGATTCTCCTGCCTCAGCCTCTGGAGTACCTGGGATTACAGGTGCCTACCACCATGTCCAGCTAATTTTTTTCGTATTTTAATAGAGATGGGGTTTCACCATGTTGGCCAGACTGGTCTCAAACTCCTGACCTAACATGATCCACCTGCCTTGGCTTCCCAAACTGCTGGGATTATAGGCATGAACTACTGCACCTGGCCCATATTTCCTTTCTAATCACCAAAACTTCCCATCAGTTTTGCTGTAATGGTCATCTTCAACACCAGTAATTTAGAATTCTACCTATAAGAAAATACTTTAATAAGCAAATAAATATAAATTGAAGACCAACATACAGTAAGCAATCTTTTATTCTACCAAATTCTTGTATTATAAAAACAACCACAACTGCTGTCATCATTTGTTTTCATAAAACAAAGGAACTTCTATACCAAAAATAAACAATCTACCTTTTATGGAAAGCTTGCTACATTGTCCTTACTTTTCACATTCTATCATTCTTTCATAGATTAGTACAATCCATGTACTGATGTAAAAGAATCCCTCTTCTGCACTATATGATGGCAACATATTTGCAGCTACTTTGTGAATTTCGTATTGTTTTCTATGTAACATACTTTGAAATATATTTGAATGTCCTTATGTGCTTAGGGACATTTCCTTCAGTGATGTTAGTCCCTTACCCTCCATTGTTGTCTAAACAGCAAAGCTGTTCTAATTGAATGAGTAAATTGCACAGACTGGAGCATCTTTAAATTCTTTCTATATAAAGCAGTAGAATATCTTGCCTCTCTTTTTCCAAGAAATAAATAATTATAACTAGATAGTGCTATTCTCAGTTACTAGTTTGCTCATGTATAGGCAAACTGATTCATGAATAAGTGGATAATTAGAACTTACTAAAGTATCAGTGCTTGGTTTGAATTAGCTTCTTCTTTTAGTTGGGAGGGCTGGACACTCATTCAAGGTAACTCAAAATGAAGAGTTTTTCTTAGAAGTACTTCAGAGGAAAAATTGAGAGTTAGGAATCTTACCATTATCCTCAAATAGAAAGCCACAGAAGGAGGCTTCCTCAGAAACATAGGCTATAGATTTTAATTTCAGGAATCACGGGAGCACTAAAATCAAGACTTTTTAAACTCCAGTAAATTAACATAACAACTTTCTACCCAGTAGTTTCATTTTCCTCTAATACTAATGGGCATAGTTTTGTTTTTTTGTTTTTTTTTTCCCTCTGCTGTGTGTCTTTTCTTTGTTTAACTTCTTCTTCTTCATTGTTTCTGCTTCCTTGAAATTCTGGTTTACAATATATGATGGTGAAAATTACCATAGTTTGAAGCGATATAGATCTAGATTTAAATTCAAAATGTACCAATAGTTAACTGCTCAGACATAGACAATATACTTTATCTCATTAAATACTCAATTTTATTATCTATAGGATAAATAAACGTAGCAACCAATTTATTTTAATGAGGTAATGTTAGTAAAATACCTGCTATAAGTGATCAACACAGTTGACCATTAATTTATTACTATTTCTGAGGATTATCATGGTCCTGACTTGACTCATGACATTACCTGGAAACTTGGGCTTCCATACTAACTTCTTTATTATTTCCATATTTTCCAATTGAAGTTTTCAAAAAAGTAATCTATTGACTATATAATTTTTCATAGCAGAATACTTCATAGGTATATGGCTGGGCTGTAGATTGGCCATTTTAGGGTCAGACACCCAGTCTTGTCCTAATGCTATCAGAGAGGTGGAACTGAGGATGTAATTGCTAATGCAAAATATAGTCAAATTTTTTTTTGTTGTTGTCAGAAACTACAGGCAGATCTATCTCACATAGAAGGAGCTATAGGTATAACAGACATATGGAGTTCATTCACCAAGGAAGAATCCAGAAGTTTCTCTTGAAGTAAGTGTATCAGTGCCCTTATTCTATGATTAGCTATTTGTGTAATATTGGGATTTGAAAGATCCAGGTATCTTATATGTTTCCAGTATATAAATATGGCCTGCTAAAAACTGTGAAAAGGAAACCGACCACAGAGAACTAAACACACGTGTAAAAGAATTTGAACCTCTAGACATGTTTAGCCCAGGTTCATTTTGAAAGATGGGCAGAAAACTTGGTTAGTTTGTTCTTACTGTATCCAAACCCATGATAATGTCCCCCTTTGAAAGACAGAGATATAGAAAGAGTATAATTACTGATGGAAAACTAGTGCAGATAAAATAAGAATAACCTAAGCTTTAATCCAAACCTCAAACCATAAGCCCAACCCAAGACTTTTTTTTAGGTTTGTATAGGTTCAGATAACTTTGGACTTTTAGAAAACATCATTTTTGCAAAGTGACACTTCTTGCTTTGTACTGTTAAGAATAAGCAGGGTAAATATAGAGTATAAGGACAACTCCTGTTAAGATCCTGGGTTCCTGGCTGAGCTTTTGCAATTGCTTGCCAGCCGATGAGCTAGAACAAACAGAGAATGCAAGGGATATATGTCAGTAATCCAATTTAACAGTCATTATTGACTCCCTGGAAGAGCTCAACATGCTATCAAAAGACATGAAATTTAATCTTAAGAAAATAAAACTATGACTACATAATATCTAACCAACAAGGGCAGGTATAAGTTAAAATTCTCCATCTATACACATCACTTGTTACTTTACTTCCTGCCAAATTTCACTAGAATTATAGAACAATAGGATTTTCATTCTAATCTTTTTTTCTTGTATTTTCTTACTCTACCTCTCTCTCTTGTTTTTTCTTCCATTTTTTCCTTTTCTTTTCTTTCTTTTTTTTCTTTTTTTCCTTGCATAGTAAGGGCTGAATGGATAACATCCTGCTAGGCAGTTTAAGGGAGCATTATAAGAACTCTTCTCTGATCACAAGAAGTATATCACCAGCTATCTATTTTTACCCTGAAAAAAGGGGGTCTGCAGATAACAGTAACAGAGTTATTCTATATTTTTCTTATTTAACTTTAGAATAAAATGTTTCTTGTCCCTTTTCTTTTCTTTTCTTTTTTTTAGCAGTATCTAAAAATTTTATTACTTAAGGATACTTCCTGAAAAGACTGTAAGGAAAATCTATTGTTTACCTAGCCTCCTCCTTTCCTTAAAGAATTGTTTCTTTCTGTATGCTCCATGTGGTTCTAATAAGAGCTGCTACCCTGGCCCCGGTGATGGGTTCAGATGTAGGGCCAAGCAGAGATGGATAGGGTTCCACCATGCTTTTCAGATGAGCCTAAAGGAAGGGAGGCATCTCCCTTGCAGTGGCTGTGTTTCTTGCAATACAGAGAGAGCCAGTCTCAGAATGGAGTCAACTACCCACAGAAAAAGAAAGGGACAAGTGAAGACAGTCTTGCTCTTATGTGTGGTCTTGCTTCTAAGAGTACCCGTGGCAGAGAGAAGAACCCTAACCATACCACACTTGACTATTGAGAGTTATGGGACATTCATGAGGGGGCCAACAATAATTCAAAATGTGACCGAGCAAAGAGTGTGGGGCATTTAAAAATTAATCCTTTTTTTGATGAGTCGTTCAATAGGGCTGCTCTGCTTATAATGTAGTAGTCCTGAGCAAAATAAAAAGTCAGCGATAGTTCCAGAAAGTGTGAGGTGTAAGAGATAAGCTGTGATGTGTTGACATAAAGAAGACTTTAGTTGTCACTAGAAATGTTCCTGTCACAGATTTGCAAAGAAAAGACAAATAATTTGAAACAATGGATTAATCTATTGATCTAGCATCAGACAGACAGACTTCTGTTCAAATCCTGGTTCTGTCTTTTAATAATTGACCAACTATGGCCGAGTTACTTGACCTCTATCTTTCTATTTTCTCATTTTAAAAATGAGACAAAAGTACTACTCGACTTGTAGAGTTATTTTGAGGATTAAAAATGACACAATCCTCAGGAGAGTGTGGGGCATGTAGTAAACGTTAAATAAATGGTATCTTATTAGAGGTTTTTATTGATCAACCTCTCTGAGAGATATACAAGAACAAGCTTCTCCACGTCAGTTTTAATCTCTTTAGTGAAGCAATATAGAGATATAGTTTAAGCCCTTGTATTTGCCCTCTGGCTAGAGGGAGGTGTAGCTGTAAATTAAAGTAAGTGCTCTGGCGAGCATGCCACAGCTGAAATCAACTAAGGTGAGACTGCAATGGGGTGACGTAAAGAGGGTGATGGACCAAAGAGGAAGGAGGTGTTTGCAGTTGATTAATTATACCTTGATGTGGCATCTCCTCTGGTTATGAGTTAGGGGAAACTGTGCTAAAGTGGAGCCTTATAAGTTAATGTTCTTGAATTTATGTAGCTAGCAATTTATGTGGGAACACCAGTTTCTTCACATCAAGAGTCTGAGAGTTACCTCCTGCTTAATGTTGCTTATTCATTTGACGAATATGCATTGCTTCCCTATTACAGGTAAGGCATTATGCCAAGCACCACATTGAAAAGAAGCATGATCCTCTGTCCTCATGGAGCTTCCATTTAAGTCTCTTTTCTTGGTCCTTCGTTATGACTGATACTCATTTCCAGGGAGTTCTCTTCCCTGATTCCTGTAACTATTTTGTAATTATTTATTTCCCAAAGAATACTACAGGTTTGTCATATATAGGTAATTGGGTACTGGTTGTATTTGTATTGTCAAACCTTAAATACAGTGGAACAATGATCATTTCCATCGGGAGCTGCTTGTATCTGATCTGCATTATCCCTCAGCAGCCTTTCTAATAACCTGGAAAGTGGTGCGACCCTTTTGTGATGCAGATTTTGATACCAACTCTTGCTGTCAACATTTCCAAACACCACGTGACACTGCCACTTATTTTCACTTATTTTCACCACTTATTTTCAGTGATTTCCGCTACTGAGTTCACTAGTGACTACATCAAAGCTTATCACTTCCAAAATGCTTTTTTTTTGTATCTGCCCTCTACTCCACCAGAAGTTCCCAGCTATATATCATCACAATTTTTTTCTTTTATTCTTTTTTCAAAAAGAGATATATTCAGCATATTTCCAAAGTAACATATTCTATCCCGGCCCGCGGGATCGTCACTGCAGGCCCTGGAAGAGGGGGTGGGAATTTGGGGAACAAGAGATACGAGAAATGAAGACAAGACAGTGCTCTGATCAAGTCTCTCCTTTAATGGCGATAATGCAGTGCCTTATATACACTTGGAGGGGAAGGGGTTGGGCCAGAGGCAGAGATGATCTCATCACGGAGGGTGTGACCAAGTAGGTATTGGTTTCTCTGGTCGAACGTCATGTGGCGCCTGCGCTGTCAGGTAGCAATTTTCGCGGGCGCGGGAAAAATGGGTGAAGAAGAAGCAGGAAGAGCGCCATCTTTTATGAGGTATTAATACAGGGGAAAAGGCAAAGATAGGGAGGAGGTGTAAAGTGGAAATGAATAAAGCTCAGGCGTTTTTAATCGTCAATTATTACTCGCGTGCAGCTCCGGACAATATTCAAAGGAGGTACTGCAGAGACAAATCAAGAGACTGGAGATTTTTATGGTAAATTTGAAATGCTAAAAATATTATTTTGAATTGGTAGCATGGTCTCCAAATTACTAACAATATAATAGAATTTATACACACACAAAATAAACTGCTGTGGGGAAGACGGAAACTATTCTGTGATTTCTATTTTGAAGATAAGAAATTGACACATCCCAGTTACAGTCGTATAATAAATCAGTAGTGGTGTCAAGAAGAGAATCTAGTGAGGATTTCTAGTCAAATGTGCCATCTACTTCATCATAATGAAATTGAAATATATGAATACAATAATGTTGTCAATTCAATGAATCACTTACTTCATTATCTGGTTCTACCTCCCGTGACCTATGTAAGCTATTAAGCCACGACTAAATAATGAGTCACCCTCTGAACTTTAGAATAACTTATGTATAAATTCGACTCTGCTTTGCCTCAAACTTACCTTACTCATGGCCAGCAAGGACGCATACAGAAACAGATGGTTGTATACATGCACACACGTACACACATGCACAAAGGGACATGCACACATGAACAATAAAGTTGAAAAAAAGCAGATGGCTAAAAATATTACTATTCAAAGGACCAACAGTGTCTTTTATGGTGAAAAGAATCTTCTTTCTCTCCCGAGCATATTCAAATTCCAGAAGAAGAAATAGCTTGGAAGAGAAAAAAAGCAGTTTATTAAGTACTAACTATATTCCAGTACTTGAGCTAGGATTGTTATATGGATCTTTATATTTCAGTCTCTCAATACATTTTGTGGTGGCTATTAGATTCATTATACACTGGAACTTACAAAGGCTTAGAAGGCTATATGGTTGCTAAAATTCATGTAGCTAGTGAATAACAATCCAGAATTCAAACCTCAGTTCTAACTGGGCCCCAAACCCATGTGTTTCGATTTATACCATATTGTATAATGACTGACTAGCAACCATTTAGAGATAAAATTATGGAGTTTGTTGTTGTCATTCAATAGGCTGGGATTGACTATTAGATTAAAATCTCATTCAGAAATATTTTACATTATATTTCTAGTAGTGTATCTGCAATGTGACGTTCAATACAAAATTATCTGAGAATTTTTTGAGACTTTTTTTTTAACCTTTGGCCTTCCCACTTTGGGTGAAAAGTTGTAAATTTCATTATTTTCCATTTATTTTATGCTTAAAGACCATTGTGGAAGCTTTACCTACATATTTTATTATTTAGATTCTCATTTTGTATATTCTCCACTGAGACTTTAAATTATAATATAAAATTTAGATAGTAATTAGTAAATGACTAAATATATGGAACTAATTTGAAGTTTTAATAAATGTACTAGTATCACTTCTTCTGATCCCTTTGCTAATCTTGTCCTTTTTTCTGTCATCCGTCAAACATGAACATCTCTTATTCCAAATCTTAGATGTCTGAAGTATGATTAAGAGATATTATTGTTTCCGCCGGTATAGTAAAAAAGTAATGAATCAGGTAGAATAGGTTAATCAACCCAAGCTTTGCTCAAAGGAGTTAAAAATATTCTAGACACCATTCAATCCCCATTTTGCCCACTTTCTCAGATGGTCTATATGTGAATATATTCATTTCATTTTGAAATCATTTCATGACTTCTATATATCAAATTTCAACGGCTGGATTTTCAGAGAGTCCCACACCATAGTACCATGCTGGCATGGTTGGTTCAGGCCCAAATGGGGTGCTGGAAAGAGAGAAGCCATAGAAGAATGTTGCCTCCCAGGCGTTTCAATTAGGTAAAATTGAAATATCCAATATTTCAGGAAAGATGTCGTGTGAGCAAGGCTGGGTGTATATTAGGACTTCCCTTCAGATCCATGCATTCTTTTCTACCATGTCTAGTGTACACTATGTTCTTCTATAATTATAAATGTATGTTTCCCATCACCACAAAGACTTCTCATTGCTTGAAGGAAATGCCGCTTCAAAGAGCTTAAATTGTGAGGGATTGGCCTCCTTCTGAGAGCTGCTATGGCTTGGGGGCAATTCCTCCTTTAACTCATCCACAGTAATACCACTGGCCAGCTTGGCTGGCTGCATGTTACCCTGTCTAGATCTGCCTGGGGCTTTGGTGGTTTCAGCTTTTGAAAAGAACAACTTTGAATTTTTGATAATGTAAATCTCGATATTGTCTTTTCAAGAATATTCTGTGCAGCAGGCTCCCTTTCTGTCTTAAAAGGTGGAAAGGGTTCCACCTTCTGTGATTCTAACCCTCACACACAAAGGATTTTTTGAAGAAAACTGGTACTTTGATTGTAGGGTAAACTTCACATGGAGACTGAGTTTCAGTGTTAAGTGGCTGAGAGTCAACAGTAAAGTGACATGCAAAAGAAGAAAGGATACTGAAATAAAAGTTAAAAATGTGACAATCTAAAAAAACACGGAACGTGCTTTATGACAGAGCAGTTTGGGAGAAAACTATGCTCTATTTTTAACCATCTCTTTTTTTAAACTCTAACAATTACATTTTTTGAAATTGTCTCCAGGACAGCAGCTTCTAAGAATGGAGTTATGTTAGTCAAGAATTAGAACAGCTGACACAACCTGTGTCAGACCCTGTGCTGAGCTCTTTTCAAGGTAATCTCATGTAATCCCTTCGATTAACCTATGATATTACTAGTATTCTCCCATTTTACCTATGAGGAATATGAGGTACTTAAAGACTGAGAAACTTGCCTCAGGTCACACAGCTGAAATGCTATAAACTAAGTTTGGAAAGCAAACCATGGGATTTTTTAACTTGTGCTTGTAATGTTTATGCTATGCTCTCATGAATATTTCTTGTTTGGGGATAATCTTTTAAGTGGCTTTGAAGATACAGAACACAAAAACCTGCATTTGTCTCTACTAATCCTTATGGGTGTCTAACCTAAAAAATAACCACATAAGCGTGCCCTCACAGCAATGTATCAGTAGAATTCATTTATAATCCTAAAAAAAAAAAAATCATTCTTAAAAGAAGAGGATAAAAATAGGCTAGGCGCCATGTAATGAGTATTTACCATGTTAGGTAGTGGGCTAGGTGCTTTACAGAAATGTTCTCATTTAATCTTCTCATGACTCTATCAGGCCAGAATTATTATTCCCATTTCCAGTACGTGGTGATTTGGGCTTAAAGAATTGTGTAACTGGCCAGGTGAGGTGTCTCACGCTTTTAATCCCAAAATGTTGGGAGGCCAAGGTGGAGGAGGATCGCTTGAGCTTAGGAGTTTGAGACTAGTCTGAGCAACGGGGTGAGACCCAATTTCTACAAAAGATACAAAAAGTAGCCAGGCATGGTGGCACAAACCTACAGTCCCAGATACCTGGGAGGCTAAGGTGGGAGGATCATGCGAGCCCCAGAAGGTCAAGGCTGCTGTGAGTGGTGATCATGCCACTGTGCTCCAGCATGGGTGACAGAGCAAGACCCTATCACACATGCAAAAAGAAAGAAAAGACAAGAAAAGAAAGGAGGGAGGGTGGAAGGGAGGGAGGAAGGAAAGAAGGAAGGGAGGAAGGAAGGAAGGGAGGAAGGAGGGAAGGAAAGAAGGAAGGGAGGAAGGAAGGGAGGAAGGAAGGAGGGAGGGAGGGAAGGAGGAAAGGAGGGAGGGAGGGAACGAGGAAGGGAAGGAAGGAAGAAAGGAAGGAAGGAAGGAAGGAAAGAAGGAGGGAGGGAGGGAAGGAAGGAGGGAGGGAGGGAAGGAAGGAGGGAGGGAGGGAGGGAAGGGAGGAAGGAAAGAAGGAGGGAGGCAGGAAAGGAAGGAAGGAGGGAGGGAGGGAGGAAAGGAAGGAAGGAGGGAGGGAGGGAGGGAAGAAAGGGAGGAAGGAAGGAAGGAAGGGAGGAAGGGAGGAAGGGAAAAAAGTGATAAGCAGTGGACAAGAAATAGAATTGAAGCATGACTGATTCCAAATTTCATTCTCTCGAATATAGTACTAAATTGCCTTTATACAAAGACATAAACATAAACAGATCCATTTATCATTCATAGACATTGTATCAGATACTCTACTAGGAAGTTTTCATACATTATCTCTTAATCTTACATGTTAAGGGACATGTTAATCTTATGTGTCACTCTTAGCAGTTTTCAATGTATCAGTTTTTCAGATAAAAGAGTATTCCTCAATTACCCTATTTTTTTTTTTCACAAGACGTTTGGAGGAGATAAAAGATAAGTTCCAGAGAACGGAGAAAAACTTCAGTGAAGATCTAACTGGTGCCAGTTTCCCCTTATCCATTACATAACACCAATAAAGCAGGAGAGAACTCTGAAATGCCACATCCATGAGAAACTAATCTAAACTTTATACTATGCAAGAAAAAAAAAAGTTTCACAACCTCCTTTGATAATTCCAGTTTTCACACACCAACCCTCAGTGTCAGAAGGTCATGCTGAAACTTTAATGTAGGTGAAGTACACTTCTCTTTGTACATCTCTTATAACCACAGCAATTTTTCCCCAAAGTTTCCCAAGTTTTCCCCAATTATTGAAGAAGCTACTTCTCCTCAAGAGTAGTTGTAATAATAATGAATTTTTATTATCCTTCTACTGTTTAAAATACAGTTTTTCACAACACGGCTGAAAGACAGTACTACCTCTTCTGCTTCAGTAAGACAGTTGGTTCTGAACTGGTTTTAGTATAAATGACTTTTATGATTTTATACTACGGCATTGGTTAAGGGTGAGAAAATTTTATATACCTCAACACTGAATCTGCAATGTCCAGATAAGTAGACTCATTTCTTTATAGCATCAAATGATTTTTAAATACTGATTCTGATATGTTCTTATTGATGACTCTGCTTATCAAATACAAATGCAAGAAGAAATGTAAAAAAATACCAAGTTATTTTTCTAACTCTGTGTAGCCTAAGAAAGATGAAAGCCACATTGTGATTTACAGGAAGGGCATCCCTCAATGTTTCAGAGATATTTATCATTTATCAAGCGTTACAACCCACCAGTGACTATGGTGACCTGTGCTCTAAAAAAGGCAAAGAATAAAATGGTAGAAATGAAGATAGACAGAATCAATCAAGAAGTCAAATAAAATCTGGGAAATCAAACACAGCCCTGATACGACAGCTGCCCCTAGATCAAATGCAAGGGTTAAAGAACCCAAGCTCCCACATGTGGGTGTGTGCTTTGAACCAGCCATCAATGTCAAAGACAGTATCCTGAGTCATTTTATCTCAGTGATTCATAAGCAGGCCTGGGCCATCCCAGTGAGACTTTGATTGCTCGATGTGGCAATCAAAATGAGATAACGAACCTCAAAGCAGCCTGAGATCTCGCTTTGGCTTTACTCTAACCCTGGCTTAGATTCTGGCTTGTCTATGATAACTTGCCTATCCAGAAATGCTGAGGCCAGGACTGCCAAGCACTGCCAAACTCACCCTGGATATTGAGTGGTTTGACCACCATCTGCAGGCTTAAATAGACCTCTCACCCTGCCCATGCCTGGGGCCAATTTTTATCCGAGGCAGGTTGAATTTAAGAATCACCATTAATATTGTCAGACTTAGCATCATGTCTGTCTTCCTGCCAGTTTAGCCTTGACCATGAGATAAAGGCTTTTCCTTTGTTTCTGAGTTTCACTTTCTACATTGTCACCCAAGTCAGTTGATTAAGTCTCTGTATTTTCTATACCTGAGTCTCACCTTGTGTAACCTTTCCAATCCCCCAAGATCTGTAAAACTAAGAATTCCTTTAACTTTTGTGATACTAGAGTTATGCTCTTAAAAACCATTAGGCACTATGGGCCTGCACCTGCCTGACCAGTATGCTATATACTCAGTCACTTCTGGATGCCTCTCTCAACCTCCTAATAGTACTTGCTTTATTGGCCTCATTGCACAGGTGTCTGTGAGTAATAGCACATGTTCTGGATATACTTTATCTGTGCTTATAGTGCCACCATTTTCAAGCAGGTGACATGGGCAAGTTAGTTTCCTTTCATTGACTCAGTATCTTTGCCTAAAACTGAAGGTGAAAATGAGTGTGACCATCTCATAAAGCTGTTGTGATAATATACACAAAGTACATATATTATGCAATATGTACTCAGTAAACGTTACTTGTTTCACTTTAGAAACCATACTATAAATGAATCTAAAATTTTATTTTTGTTTAAGTATTCCATAATGTCAGATGTTGTTGGGTTGTTATTTTTCTTTCATATGCCATGTACTTTCTTCCTAATTTTACTTCCCTCTAGGCTTTACACTTCTGAATTTACGTCATGTTCCAAGTCCCTCCTCTTCTGTGCCTGTCTCATTCTTCTGTAATTAATGTGGTCTTGTTAAGCAAGACCTTGAGAGCTGAAGAGATTAGGCCTAGAGTAGAGGAAAGAGAATATCCTAGGGTTGACAAAACTGGATTTACTCTATACCTATAGGATTCTGAAATGGAGAAATTATGGTAGCAATGAGCTAAAGGAAGGTTTTGCCAAAGTTGCCTGAAAATAGTTTCTCTTCTATTATTCAGCTCAATGTGCTCCTAGCTACTATCAGCAGAAGGGCAGAAGGGAATGGAATCATATACCATTTCTCCATATTTTCCAAGAAAACTTTTATCTCCAGACATACTTCCTTCCCTCAAGTTCAGCCAAAAATAGCAGATAAAATGACTGGATCATGATTCTTAACAGCCCATCAGAGAAAAGTTACTGCATTACTTCTTAGGTATTGGTTTTCAAAGCAGTAAGACACTAAGTCTGGTAGACTCTACGGAACAGGAAATGATATTTTCTTAATGCTGTTTTTGCTTCAAAAATAGTTGCCATTCTTATTTGCTGACATAGGAATAAATGTGTAGAAACAAAGTCAAGAAAACTTATGTGCAATTTCCATTAATAGGCTCTCCATAGCAGGGAAGAAAGGACCAAAGCCAAGAACAGCCATCAATAAATTTTTCAGTGATGCTGAATCAGGAATTGGTAATATGAGAGGTTTACTTAGCTTAATTTTTAATTGAGGATTATGATATTGCGGTTCATTTGGAGAAAGCTTAAAGATTTCTTTTTTATTAATCTTAATTTCTATTTTTCCCCATCTTACACTCTCTGCTTATTTTCTTTAATGTCCAAATATTCTTTCCTCCAATTCAAAACTCAATTATTGATTGGAGCTGGATTCATCCATCTGATATAGCGAAGGCTGCTTCTTCTGAACAGAAAAGAAAAATGGGGATAAATATACATATTTACTACTTATACTGTATTGAAATTACAAAACCATTATAGACGGCTTTAGAATATATTTCCCCAACTTTGTTAAACTCCAGTAAGTGGTGGGCAAACTGTCCAGGGAATTGGTGGACAGAAGAGCATTATCCTAATTTGATTCATGAGCACAGGATGTGTAATAACAATGACAGAACAAAAAGAAATTGCAGCTATAAGGAGATTTTTAAAAATCAAGGTGCTCAACAGGGCAACTATAGTTAACAATAATTTATTTCATATTTAAAAACAACTTAAAGGATAGGATTGAAGTGTTAACACAAAGAAACGATGAGATGACTACCCCAGTTACCCTGATTTTATCATTATATGTCGTATCTTGTATCAAAACATCACTTGCACTCTATAAATTCATATAGCTATTACATATTCATAATAATTAAAAATAAAAAGGAGAGTAAATGATAATAATGCTTAAATATGTCTTATAGAAGATAACTAGTTTTTTTTTTTTTTTCTGGAAAAGGTAAAAGTTGAAGGAATGTTTTCCTTCAAGTCAGACTGATCCCAGCATTTACTATTCCCAAACTATTAACTATTAGGCATATACTGCCACTGTGACATTGACCTCCGTAATGAAACCTGTCAAGGTCTAATTTTGAAAGGTAGTTTTGAAAAAGTGTTTGATAATCAATAATCTTTTCTATCCAATGTCCACACTTAAGTCCAGTTTGTAAATCCATTTGGTT
This sequence comes from Theropithecus gelada, assembly GCF_003255815.1. NCBI lineage: Eukaryota > Metazoa > Chordata > Mammalia > Primates > Cercopithecidae > Theropithecus > Theropithecus gelada. The sequence continues at coordinate 118,114,204 of NC_037676.1, forward strand.
TATACAGTGTTCATTTTTTCCACTGTCATGTCGAATCCTGTCAAGGACACTGTCATTGAATCAACCGTTTTTATCCTATCATCAGTACATATTTGAAGTGTAAGTCAACTGGATACTGAGAAGATAGATATGTCATGCGCAGTTCAATTGTGAGGACACAGAAAGCTTAAACACCAAGCTCAAAGCCTTTGGTTAAGAATAACCATTCTATTCCTTATAGCTACACCCAGGTTGTTTTGTCTACGTCTTTTACTTCCCTGTGCAACATGCCTAAACCACACCAACTCAGATTATAAATATTTTTCAGTTAAATGCCTGGCAGCTGCATAAGCAGAGATGGCGTGAGAAAATTATGAAGTAGGTCAACTTCATCTTTGATCCCACCCAGTCTTTTTCTCAGCCCCATTGTCCATGGTCCATTTCAAGTTCTATTTCCTTCCTTCCTACCCCAAGGACTGATGCTTAATGCTTGAGATACTTAAACAGCCTCGCCTTTGCTCTCCTTCCACCTCATACCTCACATGTACGACTTTTAGGAGCGTACTCTGTTATTCACCTTATCCTCAACTCATTCCAACACCATGTCTTTCTGAGCTCTTTTTCATGGTGGCTGTACTCTTAGGCAAGGTGTTTCTAAAGTGGAAAATTTCACCACCAGAAGCTTCAGTCTAATATATTTGCAGCCACTATCCCCAAAGAAAGGAGATATGGCCGGGCGCGGTGGCTCAAGCCTGTAATCCCAGCACTTTGGGAGGCCGAGGCGGGTGGATCACGAGGTCAGGAGATCGAGACCAACCTGGCTAACACGGTGAAACCCCGTCTCTACTAAAAATACCAAAAAAAACTAGCCGGGCGAGGTGGCGGGCGCCTGTAGTCCCAGCTACTCGGAGGCTGAGGCGGGAGAATGGCGTGAACCCGGGAGGCGGAGCTTGCAGTGAGCCGAGATCGCGCCACCGCACTCCAGCCTGGGCGACACAGCGAGACTCCGTTTCAAAAAAGGAAGGAGACATTCTCTTCAGAAGAGTCTATCAACCAAATAACCCAAGGTCTATAACATGCCTATCTCTGATCCAAACCTACTGGGCAGGGTATTGGAGAATTCCAGTTGTTCAGCCCTAGGTGCCATTCTCCACCAGGGAATGGGTAACCTGTAGTGTTAGAGTCACCTGAGGTAGACAGAATAAGTGTTATAACAAAAACAGACTTCCATTTCTAAAGTAAGAACTAAATGTTACCATAAAGAACAAAAACTTAGTCCTATTTTGCATATTCTTAATTATTTTTCTTAATTTTTGGGACCCTGTCTTTTTTTTTCTCTTACTTCAAAGCATCATATATTGAACATGAATTTTTAATCAAGGATAGGTCATTTTTAATAAAAGAGAACAAGTAAATGTTTTAATGTACCATATGTCTTCCCTTCCATTTGGGTTATGGGCTTTTTTTAGAGAAAATGTCAGATCGTGCCTTTATCTTATTCTATTGATAAATAATTCTATTTTATTCATGAAAACTTAAATTTCTCATTTCATGTATACGACCACATAGTTTAAAATATTTGGAAGTCCAAACTGATAATTTCTCCTTAACGTTTGTAAATATTAAATTAAGGCAACTGAAGTTGCTGACATTTGACTGTTTTGTTTTACATAAATAGCAGTTTCTTATGGTTCAGCCTTTATGTATTTACCATATACTTAGATATATAGGTATATGTTTTATATGCTCCATATATAATATTCATTAAATTCTTACAGGATTTTTTTTGGAAGGAATAGATTAATCAGGTTTAAGTGACCGTTGGTTTGATGATGAGTCACTTGTTAATCAATTCAATGATTTCAATAGAAAAACTTGCTCAATAAGAACTGTTGTTATTCGACCATCACAGATGATCAAAATAGGATTTAGCGCCAGGGGCTTCTTTCTCTCTCTCCCCTAACAGCAAGATGAGAGCAATCATTTCATAATTTAATTTATCACTCAGCATTTTATTACAATGATAAAAATTAAACAACTCTACATTATGCTCGATTACATCAAACAAAGCAAGTAATTTTCTGAAATTTTAGACCCAGCTGTTTTCTGTAACTTCTGTAACATATCTATTTATTCTCATCCAAGGTAGGCTTTTTTAGTTCAACTTGGCAGAAACAAATATTCCCATCCCCAGTGCTCTCAGTTATGAGTTTTGTGCCGGATGTGAATGTTGTAATTGACAAGTGGCATATGCATCCACATTGCATGATATTGAGATTTAAAAAGAGACAAAACAATAATACATTTTAAATAACACATTATTTCATTAAGTTTCCTTCAATAATGTTAGTAAATTCAAGCCCTTTACCATTCCTCAACAGCATTTGAAGCTGCCTAAATATTCCACACATTTCTCAGGAGACAGTTTCACATATTTCTTGAGTGACATGCTATGTACATTAAAGACTAGAGGCATGTTAATATATAAAGGTATGTATAAATCTTCAATTATGGAACAATAGATTACTTAATAAGCCATAACATTTTCTGAGCTCATATAGACTTCTGTTTGACGTAGGGGAGAGAAATAATTGTTTTAATAAACTGTTAGGCAATAATGCTAGTTGTGAAGCTAATAGTAAAGTTCAAAATTTCAAAAAGAAATAGCATTTGTATTTTGACCACATCATATGTCACATAGCATTCACAAATATCTTTTAAAATATGAGTTGTTTCAAACTATAAGTAGTGAAATTATATTTTTTTTAAATGAGATGTTTTATTATATCAAACCATGGTTTTGTTTTTATGTATAAACTGAGGTTTTACATAAAAATTCAACAAATATATTGATATCTTGTATCTTGGTAAATATTCATGACTTACACTTGCCTCTTTCTGAAACTTTAACCATTCTCTGTTGCAGTTCCTGCTCTGTGTCTTACCCAGAATATGTAAGTCAATGAGTGTTGCTATGAAAGAAAAGAAAAAATAAACGCTTTTCACTTTTCAAAGATTGTCAACACACACAAATGAGACATATTCTGGAGTTTTTAGAGAAAAGGTCATGTAGTCAATTCATGCTTTGGTGGATGACCATGTTGTTCCTGCCAAACAAAACAATTTATTTGAGTGGAAATGCATCAACATGGCTAAAGAAAAGTACTTCTACTAGACATGGTGCTATTTACTGTTGCTTTATAAGTACTCACATTACTCTTAATTAGGTGCCAGGCATTGATCTAACCATCTTACATGTAAGAATTTAGTTAATACTCATGATCATCCTATGAAGCAGGTCTTGTTTTTATCTCCATTTTATAAAGGGAGATGTAAGGCACTGAAAGAGCAATTAACTAGACCACGACGGCACTAGTAGAAATATCTGTTGATGTACTTCGTCAAATCTGTCAAGGCATTTTCTCATTCAAACCTAATGGATCTTCATGTTAATCTCTGCTTTCTATTGTCTTTGTCCTGACCCTGAACTTTAGTCCTAACAGCTAGATTTTAGGTTTATGTCCTTGTGTATGAATCCATAGCATGCTGGTTGCTCTTGGCCCTTTCCACCAGATTCATGCAAAAAACTGGATATCTACTGCTGAACTCTAGACTCAGCTGAAAACCAGGTGCCTAATGGAGAACTGGTTTGGTTATTTCAGCCCATCACTTGGACTTTTAAGCACCATCTATTTCTGAGGGCTTCCTGTTTCCTCCTATCAGTCACTTCCTGTTAAGGCTCCTATCTTAACAACTTACTTAAATTCCCATCTTATTTGTGTTATTTTTAATTACTAAAAACTATAATTAGAATTATGTAATAATGTAATCATAATGCATTTTAAATATTTTACAACATTTGACTAAGATTAGTTTTAAATAAATGAAATGTTATAAATTAGAAGTCTCTGAATACCATTTCCTAATTTATCTTCCTTCCCTATTGAAAATAAACCACTAAGCTGAAATAGATGCATGACATTCCCATGTATATTTTTTTCTAAATATGTTGTATCCACAAGAAAACTCTTGTACTTATTTTGAGGTTGTTTTAACTGTAAATAAATAGCATTACATTGAACGTATCATTTGACAACTTGCTTTATTTACTAAACATTATTTTAATTTAACTGTTGATGATTCAATTCCAGCTCATTCTTGTTAACTGATGTGTAGCACTTATCAGCCAATTATACCATCATTTACTTATGGATTATAATATTGGTAGGCATCTTGACTATTTCCAGGTGTCTCTACTAAGGGCCACATTCTAATTAAAAGCTTATACCTACTTGTGCACCTGTAAGATTTTTCATCTAGCCTGTTGTCTTCAAATTTTTGCCTTTGTGACCCCTAGGAATTTTTAATCCCTTTGAATCTCTTACACATTTTCCAAGACTATACTCTAGACTTTATTTGGATTTCACATATTTTTCCATTAATGTCCTCTTTTGGTGTCAGGTCTCCACATTGTCTTTAGTTGTCACGTCTCCTCTGACTTTTTCTGGTCTGTGACATTTTCTCAGTCTTTTTGTTTCATCACCTTCATGGTATTGAGAAATATTGGCTAGAGATGCTTGTAAAATGCTGTGATTTGTCTAATGTGTTTCTTATGATTTGTTTGGGTGTGTGGGTTTTGGGAAAGAATAACGCAAAGATGGGATAAAAAAGCCCTTCTCATCATAGCAAATCAAGAGGTGCATGGTATCTATGACATCACTGATAACGTTAACCTTTCTCGCTTGCTTAGGATAGTGTTTACAAGTTTCTCCACTGAATAATTGTTATTATTCCCTTTTCATACTTACTATTTTGAAGCAAGTACTGAGAACCTCTCACCTTCTATGGGGCAGAGGGAATTTCGTTCCTCCTACTAGATGGGCGAGTATTTATATAGATTAGATGGAAATCATCTTACATGATTTAAAATTGATATCTGATATTGTTCATATTCAGTTTAAATAGCTACAAAAGTTGCAGTTTGCAGCATTTCAAAATATTGGCATCCTTAAATAAAACTGCTACATTATGTTTTAAAAGGTGTCCAATAGAATCCAAATACCATAGCCATGTGATACTCACTATGTTGCATTTTAAAAATCCACATTAAAGAGTTCTTTTTAAGCAAAAATTTTACATTATTATTAATTCTCTTTGAACTCAGATTCCTATTTTAATTTCCTTAGAAATAAGTTTAATCTAATTCTTAAAGTTTTTTATTGGCACACTTTTAAGTTTAAATGTACTTTTAATTTTAAAAGTATTTCTTGTGATAGTAGGTTCTAATTTGTTTTAAATAATGTTATTCTGGATTTACTTTTCATTGCAGCTGATTTTAGTAGACAATTGATCACAGCAATGTAAGCACAAATTCAAAAGTAATTATTTTAAAAAATAAAATTTGCCATAAGCTGCAATGATACTGAGGTTAAACACACATACAAACACACACACACACACACACACACTCTTTGTCCAAAAGTTTTAATTTGGTTGTTCTTGTGTAATATTCAATAAAATAAAATAAAAATGGTTTTAGTATTTCTGTAATTTGCACCTCAGATGGAGTATTGAATGTGGAAATGTCCAGAAAATTAGATATTTATTTTTAAAAGATCATATTTATAAGAATTATATAAATATAAAAATTTATTTTGTCCCTATAGCAAAAACAAAGTACTGGAAAATCTTCTAGCTTGTTCTAGAAAGAAGTAGAAATATATGATCAAAGGTAATCTTCAAAAATAATTATAGTATTTCAAATTTTTATGACTATAAACTATATCTCCTAAAACTAGCTTTATCTGAAATTTAAATTCAAAGAAGTAAAAGAAAATATATTTTTGTATCACTATTTTTGTCAGTTGCAAAAAAAGTGGTATCTTCACAAGTTGCTTGTGAAACTGTGTAATATTTGATAGCAAAATATAGTGATTAATGTTAAATCCTTACTGTAGCAAAATAAATTACATATAAAGAAATAGCTTTATAATTAATGATAATTACTAGGAATTAAATATTAATTAATGTTTTACAATAAAAATACTTTTTTTTTTTTTTTTCTTTGAGACGAGGTCTCGCTCTATCGCCTGGGCTGGAGTGCAGTGGCCGGATCTCAGCTCACTGCAAGCTCCGCCTCCTGGGTTCACACCATTCTCCTGCCTCAGCCTCCCGAGTAGCTGGGACTACAGGCGCCCGCCACCTCGCCTGGCTGGTTTTTTGTATTTTTTAGTAGAGACGGGGTTTCACTGTGTTAGCCAGGATGGTCTTGATCTCCTGACCTCGTGATCCTCCTGTCTCAGCCTCCCAAAGTGCTGGGAACAATAAAAGTACTTTATAATATATGCACTAAGATATCTTTTCATGGCAAGGAAAATAAAGTAATTTGATAGGAATAACTGAGAATTGTTTCATGTGTAATGTTAGTTACTGAAAACTAAAGGCTCAAAACAGTGTTGGATCGGGAATATTCAAGAAAACATAAATGGCTAAGGAGTCAAATAATCTGAAAGAATTTGTTGTCTTTGATCAGTAAAAAAAATTACCAAATAAACAGGCAAAAACATTTTGAATTTTGAATGAAGCAGTTAAATAAAAACTGAATTTAATTTCATTTTAAGAATTTGCTTTCTTTATGATGTAAGTTTGATCTTCTAAACTTCTAATAAACTAAAGACTGTGATATCTTTATTTAAGAGCTTGGATATATAAGGATAAACATTCATTTATGCAATAAACCTATAAAAAAATTTAAGTGTCATTGTGATAATTGTTATGAAAATATTGTACCTTGACAGTGGTTAATGAATAACAAACACAGAAGGCCATGTCAAGTAAAACCTTAGATCATCCCCCAATTCCAAGCAAAATTTCAACCTAGTCTGGACTTGAAATAATTCAATATTATTTTAGAATTAAACGCCCATGAGCCACATTCATTTTTGATGTATGCCATCCCTTAAAGTATGTGCTGTTCTATTAAATAATATAATTAATGTGATAAAAATGAATCTAAAAGTAGAATTGTTTTTGTTCAATTAGGAGATTTGTTTTATTTATTTATTGCTATATCACATTGTTTTAGAAAGGATTTAAAGAGTATCAATTCAGATTAATCTAGCATTTTGTTATAATTAAGGCAAAATATTCGAGATTTTTGCATGTAGATGTTCTTGACTTTCTAAATTAATCCAGTCTTTCAGATTTTACTTATGTATTGTTCCACATAACCATTGCCGTAAATAAAAATTAAGGCTTAAATCTAAATTAAGAACAAAAGAGATATGGCTATATTTGAAATTAGCCATCTTCTCAATAAGATTTCCTAAAAATTAGACCCGTCTCTACTGGTGAGAATTTTAAGTAGTTGAAACATAGAAAAAAAACCGTGTATTTTCTGGTATAAAAAATGGAATCATTTTCATGAATTTTTCCCTCAAAAAGATTTGAGTTTTTGTAGCAGTCAGTCATAATTTCTTAGACAAGGTCTATTCTGGAATAGAATAGAATAGAATACGATATACCACATAGTTCTATAATCCTGGCTCATATCTACATACACACATTGTAAGAAAATAATTTCACCCGGGTAACCATGATATTGTAAAATATGCTAGTTTGCATTAAGTTAAAGACATTCTTTGCCTCGGGTGTGGTTATTGAATATAAGCTAACTTGGAAGAAGGATGGAGAAAAGATAAATTAGGTATTAATTTGGCGAAATGTCTCAGTTACTTTTCAATTCTCTGAATGTGACTGAATTTTCAGACTATTTTATATTGTTCTTTGGCTGGTTTAAGTCAGACCAAATTTTTGCCAAGTTTTTTGTAAGGGACACTTTGAGTCTCTGAGGCTACTAACAACCACATTGTTAGGATTAGATATTTCCTAGAACTCCTTTGAAAATCCTTCTAAAGAGGGAACATGAAGAAAGCCAGGGATTTCTAGGTAATGTCATCTTGGAAACATCCTTATGAAATTACATGGTGGATACACAGGCATATTGTTGTAGACCTTTTCACCCCAGGGAGAAAAAGGCATTCCTGAGTGTTTGTTGAAATTTCTCACACACTTTGCCATTTTATGCATTTATTTGTAATAGCACAATGGTTTTTAGGGCATTTAAGGTTATCTTAAAATATTAAAACATTTAGGAAGCCATTTGGTGGGGGGGAATACGGTGTAATATGTAAAATATATCTAAAGTTGAAATTATCTTAGTGCCAAGCTGTGGTTAATTACAGATTTTGAGAAGATGAATAAGATAGATCCTCTGACTATAATATTAGCCCCATTTATTTTGTTGAGCTTATGTGTGATTTAAGTATGAATTATGGCTAAATGCCATGCATTCTCTATCCTTCATGACTGGGGTCTCTTGGACAATCTTACAACATTTAAGGGAGAAAAAAATAGAAGCATCCTACATCAAATAACGTAAGTATCAGCTGAAGTCACTTTAGTATCTTAGCTTTATGTAAAATTCATTTAAAACTCTTATTTCATACCTAGTAGGAAAATGAAATGATGTCCCAAGACTTCTTTGAAATCCTGGGGACTAATGTGACCCAGTGCTTCTATTTCCTGTACCTGTGGTATTTCCTGTACCCCTCTATCTCAGGCTTATCTCAACCCTTTGTACTGAAATGTTTCAATCAGTTCTGCATTCACATAAGGGATTTCTGGTAGGTGCATGCACATGTCCCAGTTGTTATAACAAGTTCAAGTGTTACATGTTGCATCTCTGTTAAATGGGTTTCCGCCATTCCTTCTGGGAAGTCACTGGTCTCTCTCTCTCTCTCTCTCTCTCCCTTTCACTCTCCAGAGCCCATTGTTGCCACATTCACTGGGTTCCTCTCTTTCATTCTCTAACATTTAATCTGTTTATGTTCAATCTGTTTACCTTCACCCTTAAATTTAGTTTCTCTTTTTATGTAGAACACTTTGGCTATTCCCACTCACATAACCTAGTACAGAAATTTACTAAAACAAAAGAAAAGATAGTTTCTTGCCTATCCATAGAGGAAAAAATTTTCTTAGACCTAATAGATATTTTCTATGATTATAACCTATGATTAATTAGAAAAGCATTTTAGCTCTTAATCTTGAGTATATTATGTAATCTAAATGAAGTATAGTTCAAACAGGCTAACACCTAAGAATTTAGAACAAAAAGCTTTAGAAACATGCATGAGAGCTAAAACCTGATATAACCTTTTGACCCATTTTCAACACCTGAATATAAAGTAGACTGTGATTTATCAAACCTCTGCTTGACACATCCAATTATTTCAGTTTCATTCTTAAGTATCACTCATAACATGAACTTCAACTCTTCAATTAATCATAACTTTATCATCATTTACTGTTTTAGACTCAAACTGACCCATTAAGCCCAGGTAGCAGTTTCAGTTGTTGGCCCTCAAAAAATGGAAAAAAATGTATTGGTTATTTTGAGACTTCCATCAATTGCCTGTAGTTATTTTCAAACCAGTGGAGATACTGTATTTTTTCATTTCTTCCTAGACACACATTTTTGGCATAAAATAGCTAAGGAAACCTTGTTTCTTAACTCCTTCCCACTTACATGCCAGATTCCTTGATCCAAAACTCATAAAAAGACCCTGAGGTTTTCTTAAAGACATAGAGTGTGAGTTGTGAGAATGGTGGTGAGAAATTGTATTAGTTTCTTAACTCAGAATCTCAGGAAAAAAAGGTGGGTTTGACAGGTATTTATACTAACCAATTATTTCACTTTTGTCCACTTTTTCCATTTTCAATTTATATGCTTGCCCCAAGTGTAAAACGTATGTTATTTTTGGCTGCCAGAGTTCTTCTCCTATCCCTTTGCACTAATTTCTCTGCTTGCTCCACCTTTAGAGTCTAATGTTGAACTAACATCAACTACAAGGGCAACAAGGCAACCTCTGAACTTTAGCTGTCAGCAGAAGTTGAAAAGAGCAGTAATGGGAGCAAGATGTGGCATGGGGATGCTGTGCTTGAGGACAGAGTCTCACGAGGGATGGCTGCCCTCTTCTCTCTGCAGAATGACACCCACTCTCCAATTCTTTCCACTTTTCACTGGAGAAGGAAAAATGTTAATACTCTGATGAAAAATTTGTCTTGTTACTTTGGAATTTTCCAAAGGTGGCGATGCCCTTTTATTCCTAGCCTGATCATTAATTGTGTTGACCTCACAGAGCAAAATCTAATATTCAGGGTTGAACACTGTAAGATCCCAGAGTCATTAGGAGCAGCACCAATGTTATCCTTTGAAACCTTGGCACCTAGAAAAAAGAGCATGCCACAATCTTGCCACATACTGTGCACTGTTTATTTTAGCAATGATCCAAGCCATGCCTACCTTTGGGAGAGAGGAAACTATGTGTCCTTAAATCTCACATGGAACATTAAAAAGCAAATAAGTCTTCTCTTATTGTCCCGAATGTACTAAGAAGAAAAAGAAAACAAGTGGGGGATGCATATTTTAATAATCTGCAAAGTAAGTTTCATTTTTTTCAGCACTTGACTTTGTCCTGCCCCAGTGATAGCTTGGTTCAAACGGTTTTGTGAGGTAGCCATACTTTTACATAAAATGCATTGCTAATTAGATCAAAACACTTTACATGGCCTTTTAAAAAAAAATTTTATTGTATTAAGTTCTGGGAACATGGCCTTTGTAAATGAACTCATACAGAACCTTCCACTGGAGGAGGATATTATCAGAGAGAAAGAAACATAGAGAAGGGGTTATTAAACTTTCACACACTAACCTCCAGCTAGAACCCATGTTGTGATGTCATAGAACTCACTTCATTTCATAAGAGATCATTTTTCTTACATTTACTACCATTGTGTTCTCAGAAACTTAGACTTTGATTTCCCCCATCATGAATTTCTTACCACACTTGACTATTATTTTAAAGTATTAAACACTTGAATTTTAATTCAATTAGTGGATACAACCTTCTCTAAGAAAAGAGGATCATTGAGAAAACTGGCCGAAAGAACAGGCTAATCAGGAAAAGAATATTAAACATTCATTTTGCATCATTGAAAATTATTGTTTCTTTATGGATATTATAAAAGTTTATCCATGGTATTTTAGAAAGCCAGTTTGTAAGGAGGCCTGAAGTGAATTTACCACTAGCTTTTACCATGGAGACTGCATATGGCCAATTTTTTCTTTGACAAATCAGAGCTGAAATCACTGTCTTTGAATGCTGCTAGGACTAGACACTCTGTATGGTCTTACGACACTCCAGGGAGAAAAACAGAAGCCATCACTCTCTAAATACCAATTTGAAGGACATAATCAAACTGACATCAGGAGACAGGGTCCTGGAGGAATCCAGAAAGCAAAAATACGGTGCTCAAATCAGTGTCAGACCCAAACTAACATAGCTTTGATTAAACACTATTAATTGAGAACTTACTGTGTAATAAATATTTTCTCTTGGAAAACAAAATGGGTTTATGAAGTTTTCTGCACTGAAGAAGGCAAAACATTTTGTAGGTCAATTAAGACATATACATAACTATAATAAAAGTACATATTCTTAAGTCCCTAGCATTTACCGAAGATATGTTACAGTCTTCTGAGGAGAAAAAGATAATTTCAATCTAGCGTGGGAAGGGCAAGTTTAAAGAAAAAGTGACACTTGAGCTGAGCTTTTGAAGTAGTCGAGATTTCAACACATGCATATAGTGTGGATAAGGAGGTGGAAATGTCATGGAGTAACCAGAATTACAATATTGCAGAGTTCGGAAACCACTAAAAGAAATGTTGTATCATGAAAAATACCACAATATTGTTGGAAATTTGGTGCATTTATAGGCTAGGAATGACTAAGATGATAATGGTTGCTCTATTATCCTTGAAAACATACTTATTAGTATTATTATTTGCTGTGATTTGAATGTATTAAAATATCAATCTCAGAGGTACTGCATAACACCCACCTGTATGCTCTTCTGATTTGAAGCATAGTGGGTAATGATCTCAGACCCATTCAGATTGTCAGCTTGTTGGCATTCTGCTGTGAAACAATGGCGGAGTGGCTGTGATGTCACTGTTTTTGATTTGTGGCATATCCATGATATTTTTCTCCTAACTTATATGATTGATGCTGTTGTCTGTGATTACAAGTTTTTGCTCGGTCTGTTCACCATGCAGCAAGAGACTAATCCTCTGTGGTCCAATAATTTTCTTCCACATTTTGGCACTACCGCTAACACGTGCACTGAGGTCCCCCATGACCATCAGGTTGTCAGATGGTAGAGCAGCTGCGATGAGTTTATGCACATCTCTGCAGAATTTCCCCCTCACTGGAATGTACGACAGTCAGGATGTTTGCATTGATAAAAGAAATAAATGGTTATTGGATGAGTCCACACACTGACTAGTCAAGTTGAGACAAGTAAGCACTTGAGCACCCAATGCCTAAAAATCCTTTCCCCCAAAGTCTCATTTCCTCTCATCATGTGACTGTAATCACTAGGGAGAAGTATTCAAAATATTTTGTTTCCAGTATGATTTCTCAACAGGAGTTCCTCCATGTTTTTGCAATTAACAGAAAGACCAACAGAGAGCCATATTTTCATGATCAGCTTCCCAGTATCTGAAATGACCCCACCCTAACTTCACTGCCATTTTGGAGTGCTTTACTATCAGTTCCAAAGGGGAAAATTAACTGATTTACACTTCACAAATTCACTTATAATTGCAAATTGCAACTTATGAGAATGCTACAGTAATTTAGTAACAAACCAGACTGAACACTTCTGCAGACCACATTGGGTTGAGAAATGAGGCAAGTTTTTGCTCTCTAGGGAAAATCTTCAAAATCCCTGGTCCATGTTATGTCCATAAGATAGGCACAGTGTCTCAAGAGGAATGGTATTGTGTTCATTAAGGTGTTTATTTTATTTCTGTCTCTTGGACTGAGAAACAGGACAAAAAGCATATGTTAGGGAAATGGAAGACATTTTATAGCTTACAATATTAGGATTAAAAAGTATAATATTTATTGTAAAAAAGACTCCAATTACCATTTTACTGAGTAGAATCTTTGCAAGATGTATGCAAACTAGAAATGGAATTTCATCTTTAACTCATTATATTTCCATAAGAAGCCACATGGTTGGACTTTAAAACACAGTTCCATCCTTTAGTACAGTATGTGCCCTTTATGTTTTGTTTTTCATTTCTTTTTTTAATCATAACAGCAACTTCATTCTATGTAAGTCCTGATTTTAAATGCCATGTTTTAATAAATGAAAAATATAATTCTAATTGAGACAAACAGGAAAAATTGGAATATAAATCAATTTTTCAAAGAAAAGAAGTACGCTTTTGATTTCAAACCTTCCTCTGAAATGAATTTTCTTAATTTTCTCATTGACAATATCCCAGATGCTTTCTTATGGTATCATGTGTAAAAGGAGATGATTTGGGAAGTGAAAAGCAAAGACCGAACCTGCTAATGGCTGCTAATCTCTCAATATTTTACTATATGGTCCCTTCCTATAAAGTAAATTTACTGAGGACAAGAGAACAGAATGCCAACAGAAGCTATCAACAAATTAAAGCTTCTTTTTTTAAAAAAAGTAGAGGAACTGGTCTTTCCTTGCTTTCCTGAGCAGAGAAGGAAGTTTTTCAGATCTTCAATGTTCTTAGTGAAGCCAGGGTTTTCAAGGAACTCACCTGTGCAAAAGACATCTGCCTACAACCTCTGTGGAAGTCTTTTGCTCGCCAGACTTGCTTGTAGAACAACCCATTGGTCCACAGGCAGCTGCGCTCAATGAGCTCCTCTTTTTTGCATACGGTACTGACTAGATTACAAAATCTGTAGCCCAATTGTTGGCAAATTGCTTTTGTAAAGGGCAAAATAGTATATATTTTGACTTTGCAGGCCATATAGCTTCTGTCACAACTGTTCAACTCTGTGAAGGCAGCCACGGATACTGTGTAAATGAAGAAGTGTGCCTGTGTCCCAATAAAACTTTATTTACAAAAACAAATGACAGGCCATATTTAAAGGCATAGTTTACCAACCCCTAGTTTAGTCCAAGAAAACCATGTTCTGCCCATGCATCCAAGCATACAAATATACAGATACTCAGGGAAAACACATGTATTCAAACTCATGCAGATGTGCGCTGAGCTAGCCAACACAGAAATTCTTTTGCTATCTAAAATTGGTTTCCTCTCCAAGCTGGTCAAACAGCAATGTTTAGATTCAGGCAGTTTTTGAACCGTGTGGGTCTTTCTGGGCATTAAGATAGAAAGAAATGAAATAGGCTGTGTGACTGTGGTCAGAAAGAAAAAGGAGGTTTTCTTTCCCCTGTGCACAAGAGAATTGGCACCGTTATTTGTTTCTCTCTTAAAATGTCAATATGATTTAGAAATGCATGTTTAATCAGGAAATTAAGTTATCTTAGAAAGGAATTGCTAATGGATATTCTGTCAGAATCCTTACTGCCATTATGAAATGGGGTAGAACTGCTCCATTCAGCATTTTTTATACCCTCATTAGTCTCATCTACTAAGTCTTACAAATTTTTTTTATTTTTGTTTTTCTCCTCATTGCTAATTCTTTAAAAGGAGTTAATACCCTGGCCAGATGTTCCTTCTTATGTTATTTCTTCTGGGTAAAAGGGATTCAAAGGATAACAGTTTTCAGCTCTTTTTTTGCCCTTAAACTTCAAAAATAAAAGATGATATGGGTTTAATGATCATCAACATATCAGAGGCATATTCTGATTCCATGAGGGGAAGAGACCCACAGAAGAGGCAATGTGCGGCAGGCAGGAAGTGCTGGAAGGCTGTGCTGGAAACCACTTTCCTGCAATTGCAAAGGCCAGGTTAGGGGAATCTCCTGAGTCTTAGTGTTGATTTGTAACTGTCGCTTGGTCCTTTGGAATTCCATAGGAATATCTCCACTAGAGAGCTTTCAGATAGGCACTTACTCAACTCAGTTATCCTTTGGCTACATTTTCTAGAATCTAAATGGAAAATAATTCATAGCTCAATTAACCCAGTGGTTGTCAAACCTGGTTGAGCATCAATGTCTTACCAATGTCTTTATTTAAAAATTAAGATTTTCAGACTGTAAAGGGATTCTGATTAAGAAATTCAGGACAAGCCACTGGAATCTTTTTACAAACCTGGCCCATTTCTAAATCTGCTGCCTCCCATCCATGGGGCCATCATTTGGAAAACACTGATTTAGTTTGCCCTCTCATAGAGATGAGGAAGTATATTTTGAGAAGTTAGGTGAATTACCTATGTTCGCACAGCCAGGAAATGTCAAAGCTGGGCTCTGGATCAGTAAATATTGACACGACTACAGCTACTTCTTACTGTCGGGGCCCACAACAAACTCTGCTCATGAGGAATAACATACTTTTACCTGCACTTAGCAGCCTTCTCAGCACAGCACTCAAAGTAGCCAGTACTGTTGGAGTGAGGTGTCACATAAGCTGAAACTTATTTGTTATTCCATGATAGAGCACTAGAGTTGTCACCCACACAGTTTTTGAAACAGATGATCTGGTATTTATATTTCTGTCTGGTAAAAAGGAAAACAATGAAAATTGTATTGATGTTTTTAAATTGTCTTGATTATGAATCATGGCCCTCTGAGAGTGGATTTCAATAGTTATGAAGCCTTAATGACTGGGAGAAGAGACAATAGGGCTATTCTAAAATTAACAATGTATTTGTTCAGAGTTGTTCTATGGGGTGAAAGGAGGAACTTCTCTGTGGGAACAGAGGAGTTTTGAGGAGATCATTTCTGAGAATATTCAAGTTGGTGCACACATAGATTAAGAACATCTCGTGGTCTTTACTAGACTTTGGCAATACTAGACTTTGGGTGATATAATTCAAATCCTTTAGGCTAAGTTGTAAATAGTAATATAGAACCATGTCCTAAAGAAAATGGGTAGGTGTCTTTTTAGAGACTTTTAACAGCCAGTTAGTCTCCACAGAAGGCATTAACAAAGTATCTATAATCTGCATGAAATCATATGTCAGAATCATATATTCCAAAGAGTTTGGGATAGGTTGAATTTCAAGATCACGAAATGCGCCTTGTGAAATACAACAGCTTTTAAAAAGAATTGAATATTCGAATGAAAAAGCCCTCATGATCTACCCAAGCCTCACAGCTGTTACTGATGAC
Source organism: Theropithecus gelada (assembly GCF_003255815.1). NCBI lineage: Eukaryota > Metazoa > Chordata > Mammalia > Primates > Cercopithecidae > Theropithecus > Theropithecus gelada. The sequence continues at coordinate 118,130,370 of NC_037676.1, forward strand.
AATCTGTCCTCAGGGCCACGGTTCTGCCATCAGTGAAAAATTATCTTTAAGACATCCTCCAATATTTCCTTCATTTTAAGGCAACCTGATCCTTCACATTAAAAGTATATAAATAAGTACAACTACCCTCAAAAACCCTATAAGTAAATAAACCAAATGCCTTTTCATCATGAATGTGCCCTAGACTATATGTTCATTAAGATTAGGAACTGTCATGCTCACCATTTTCTTCAGCAATAACCCACATCCTTGGTATATAGTAGGAGCTCAAACGTTTGATGAATGATTAAATATTTGTTGATTCAATAATTGGGTACCTTATAACTGAATTTTTTTAAAAAATGCAGTTATGACTCTTTTTGCCAACAGCTTCTGCTTTTCTTTCCACATGTCTTCTTTAGTTTGCTAATATATTTTATGCTAATAATGACTTATTTAAACATGCAGTGCCCAGTGAATGATTGCAGCCATTCCATTGGGCACTCATTATAAAGCGTATTTGTCCTTTGGATAAAAGAAATCCCTTCAGATTACTGTTGGTCTCTTGCATATTTATTCATCTTAATAGGAAGGGAGTCCATGAGGGTGATAAGTAGTATGCTTAGGGAACTCTGGTCATTTCTAAACACTGAGCTTGATTTATCATTGACTACTAATACCTACCTAGCCTCAGCAGTCTCCTTGAAGAGCCTGACTTAACAACTGTCTGCCTCTGTCTTCTAGCAACTGATTTGTATTTGTGAGTCACTGATTTTGACCAGCTTCCAGGTCCAGTATGGCTAAAGTCATTTTATCATTTGTTAGGGAGCCACAGGACTCTGGACCATATATTTGGCAGGTTTATTGGATTAAGGTTTAGGACAATATACCAGAGCAAATAAATGAGCACTTCATCCAATAGTCCGGGAGAATGCACACACACACACACTCACAGTCTAAGAGTTGTAGAAACATACAGACATTGGGAGTTTAAAAGATGAAGACACTTTGGCCTAGAAATAGTGCCTGCTCCTGATATATGAAATGTAGGAAAAGCATAAGCTTTATATTATAATAATTCTTCTAGAGCAAATTATTTTAGACTGTGAGAACAATTATATAAACATGTCTCTATTCCATTCATTTTTCTCCTTGCTATTTCCTTCTCGCTTCTTTCTTTCCTTCCTTTCTTTTCCTTTCTTCTGAAAAATAAAACATATCTGTGTTTATTTTCCTAAACATAAGTACTCATTGAAGTGTGTTGGTGTCTGTGGTTTCTTTAATGGTGAATGCACCGTAGAATGCTTTGCTCTAATTGTGTGTCCATCATTTGAAGACAAGTGTAGTATATAGTGTCACGTGTGAAAATGGTCCAGCCTCTATCTATGACGTTCATGGCAGGTCCATAGTTTATACCTTACCAATAGCTTGTCTAAATGTTCAGATAGATTAAAGGGTTATGACTTTATCATACAGTTCAACCCACCTAAATTCCCTGAAATATGTTAACCAGTCAGCACTAAAACTTTCCCATATCATTAACATAATAGGGTTAATGTGGGAAGAGGTATGGATCTTGGCTTCAGAGCTCATGATAGGATGCAAAATGGGGTAACAGATCAAGCATTTATGGTCCCATTCATTTACCTGAAGTCCTGTTTTCAACAGAGTCCTGGTGCCAATGCCTATTTCCTCATTGCTACTCCATGAGTCAACATACATTTCCCATCACTTCATAAATCCTAAAGAGAGAGAGAGGGAATGTTTTGAAGTTCAAATGCCTCTTTTCCTTGGTCTGTGGCCTTATGGACAATAAATACATAAAATCATCTATTCATTTGTCAAGCATTTACTAAGGGCTTGTTGTGTTTCAAGAACTGTCCTAGGCCCTTGAGTGACATCAGAAAGTAAAATAGACAAATACAACTACTCTGTGGGACTTGCACATTTTTACAAATCAGTATGGCCAGGGATATAAGACATCACTGATACTGCATTTCCAAGTTAATAGATCCTGTTATTTCATGGTTCTGTTTTTACACAATGACCAGTAGATGTGATTAATAAAGGATAAAGTCTCCAAAATTATGACTGAAAATATCTTTTCAACTACTCATGGGTTTAATACTTAAACCCATGCTCATCTTGGGAAATCCCATTTTGAGGTATCAATCTGTTTTCATTTTTCAGGGTCCCTTAGTCTGATGTAAATAACTCTGGAAGGAATAGGTTCTTCAGATCACAATCAGATAATTCTCATTAACGCTGAGAGGTAAGCAGGCTGAAAGCAAGAAGAACTGGGAGTACAAAGGAGGAAGGGCTTCCAGGAGAAGAAAAAACAGGCAGTCACTGCAGCGTCAGGAAGGGATCCAGAGGCCAGCCTGCATTCTTCTCAAGTTTCATCTAGAGCCAGACTAGATTTGCAATACTCGTTTTCAACTAGTACTTGACAATGAAGATTTCTGTTAAAAAGCATGTTCTGGACGAGGAGAGTTGGCTCACACCTGTAATCCCAGCACTTTGGGAGGCCGAGGCAGGTGGATCACTTGAGGTCAGGAGTACGAGTCCTGCCTGGCCAACCAACATGGTGACACCCTGTCTCTCCTAAAAATACAAAAATTAGCCAAGCATAGTGGTATGTGCCTGTAATCCCAGCTACTCAGAAAGCTGAGGTGAGAGGATCACTGGAATCAGGGAGGCAGAGGTTGCAGTGAGCTGAGATCTCACCACTATACTCCAGCCTGGGCTACAGGCTCAAAAAAAAAAAAAAAAAAAAAAAAAAAGCATGTTCTATGGACACTGTCAGGGAGATCTCTCTTTTTCATCCTTCTGATTTTTCTTTTATACCAATAAGTTGTCATATGTGTTGTGCTTACATGGAGGGGTCAATAAGGATTCATGTGCATATGTGAGCCATTGAGAAGAGGTGATAATAATTTTGTTTACAAAATTTGAAGTAAAAATGGAGATATATACAAAACAGACTAAGGCATGTGAACATTGCATGCAAATCACACATAGGCATTTGTAGCTTAGTAACTTTTCTTCATGCATGACTCCATCACTGAGGTCCCTAAGGACATCATAACAGGAACTAGGAACCACACTTCAAAAAGTCTTTGACTCTGCAGCTTTGACTTTGCTGTTTGCAATTTCATTACTGAGAAATTCATCAAAAATATTTTTTTCTTTTTTTAATTAATTAATTTTTTTTTTTAAAAAGGAGGCCTAATGTAATCAACAGAAATGCATGAATGTTTGCTTTTTATTTTCTCCCTTTTTTTGCCCATTTCTTTTCTTTTTTTCTTTTTCTTTTCTTTTTTTTTTTGACGGAGTCTTGCTCTGTCACCTAGGCTGGAGTGTAGTGGCACGATCTCGACTCACTGCAAGCACCGCCTCCTGGGTTCAACCGGTTCTCTTGCCTCAGCCTCCTGAGTAGCTGGGATTACAAGTGCGCGTCACCACGCTCGGCTAATTTTTGGATTTTTAGTAGAGACGGGGTTTCACCATGTTTGCCAGGCTGGTCTTGAACTCCTGACCTCGTTACCCACCTGCCTCAGCCTCCCAAAGTGCTGGGATTACAGGCGTGAGTCGCCGTGCCTGGCCTTTTTGCCCATTTCTGGAACTGAAAAGTTCTTCAGTGTATTCTCTGCTTAAATGATACAAATAAGTTTATTAGTATAGTCAAATAAGCCTAATGACATGTTTTTTAAAAAACTAAATAAAAAACAAGGAGCAAATCATCCTAATTTCTTTTGTCTTTTAAATTGACCCCAGCTTTGAAGATGAGCATGTTTCAGGAGGAGATGGGAGTGAAAGGATGTCTTAACAATTTATCTTTGGAGGTTGAATTTAGAATGTGATTAAGAATCAGAATGTGTCTGTCTTCCACACATCATCTAGGGCTGTATGTTGCCATCAGCAATGAACATGCCTTTAACCTGTTACTGATTTGTGACTGTTCTGACTTGAACTTAGCTCATTTTCTTTGTTCACCTCTACTCCATTATTTTTAGAGATTAAAAAAGAGCTAAATTAGTTTCATGTTGAAAATTTAGTGATAGCCTAGAAGAATAATAATTTCCTGTTTCCTTTGATGGATGTTTGGTTTGTATAAGATTTTTGTCTACATTCTTTTCTACTTTCTCCCACCCCAAATGGACAACTCATAGCTGTATGTTTCATAAGAAAGAAAAAGTAGTTATCTCAAGTCATTTATGGATTTGTGAATCAAGGTTTATTTCAAGTAATTTGGATTATTCCTGTGAATTAGTGATTATATAAAACAAGTATAAAGGACAATTGACTCCCATTATCAAAGTACCTGAGAAAATAAATTCTCAAAGTGAAATTTGCTTAGAGACCATCAAATCAAAGGGAATTGACTGGGCTTAAGAAATTTGTAATGCAAGAAAAGAAAAAGTCCAATTAATTTTATCTGTTGAGAATCTTTATTAATCACAATATTTTCAGATTTAATATGTCTTTATGAAATATTCATTCATATGCCTCTGACTGGAAGTAACTAAAAATACTAAATGTTGAACAATAAGAACATAATACTACAGATAACTGGAAGGTATTAAATAGGACAGTTAAAGGTGAGATGCAATCCTGGGCTTCCCACAATCAAAAAGAACCCAGATTCTTTTCATGCCATCATCCTTAGCCTGTGCCGCTACAATGAGTTGCTGGTACTATATGTGAATCATTACAATGCCACTGCTGTAGAATAATAGACCTGACTCCAGTACTTCCTAGCTGTTTGACTCTTAAGCCAGTTCCTTAATAACTTCTAGCCTCAGATTTATCATCTGTAAATTGGTGATATTACCACTGAGGGGTTATCAAGATAATTAGAATTGATGTACAATGCCTGAGTTATAATAAATATTCACTAAATATAGGCACACCTTGGAGATATTGTGGGTTTGGTTCCAGGCCACCACAATAAAGTGAATATCCCATTAAAGCAAATTACATGAATATTTTCATTTCTCAGGCCATATACAAGTTATATTTACACTACACTGTAGTCTACTAAGTGTGCAATAGCATTATGTTTGAAAAACGTTGTATATACCTTAATTAAAAATACTTTATTGCTAAAAAGTGCTAATAATCATATGGGCCTTCATTAAGTGGTAATGTTTTAGTTGATAGAGAGTCTTGCCTCTGATGTTGATAGCTGATGACTAATCAAGGTTGTCATTACTGAAAACTGGAGTGTTGTCGAAATTTCTTAAAACAACAGTGGGATTTGCCACATGGATTGATTTGTCCTTTCATGAAAGGGATCTATGTAAACTATGATGCTGTTTGATAGCGTTTTATCTGCTGTAGAACTTCTTTCAAAATTGGAATCAGTCATCTCCTCAAACACTGCCACTGCTTTGTCAATCAAGTTGATATAATAGTCCAAATCCTTTCATTTCAACAATATTGACAGCATCTTCACCAGGAGCAGATTCCACCTCAAGAAACCAAGAAACCACTTTCTTTGCTCCTCCATAAGAAGACTCCTCATTCATCCAAGTTTAATCATGAGATTACAGCAACTTAGTCACATCTTGAAAAGGCTCCACTTCTAATTCTAGTTCTCTTGCTATTTCTGCCACATCTGCAGTTATTTCACTAAAGTCTTAAACTCCTCAAAGTCATCCATGAGAGTTGGAATCAACTTCTTCAAAACTCCTAATAATATTTCTATTTTCGACCTCTCCCCATGAATCACAAATATTCACAATGGCATCTAGAATGGTGAATTCTTTCCAAAAAGTTTTTGATTTACTTTGCTCAGATCCAATAGAGGAATCACAGCCATAGCCTTACAAAATGTTTATCTTAAATAATAAGCCTTGAGAGGTAAAATTACTCCTTGATTCATGTAGAATGGATGTTGTGTTAGAGGCATGAACACAACATTAGTCTCCTTGTACATCTCCATCCGAGCTCTTGGGTGACTAGATGCATTGTCAATGAGCAACGGTAATATTTTGAAAGGGATTTTTTTTTTTTTTTCTGGCAGTGGTCTCAACGGTGGACTTAAAATATTCAGTAAACCATGTTGTAAACAGATGGGGTGTCATCCAGGCTTTTTGTTTTATTTATAGAGCACAGGCAGAGTAGACTTAACATAATTTTTAAGGGAACTAAGAATTTCGGAATGGTAAACGAACCCTCGCTTCCACTTAAATTCGCCAGGTGCATTGGCCTTTAACAAAAGCATCAGCCTGTCCTTTGAAGCTTTGAAGCTAAGCATTAACTTCTCTTGCCTAGGTTGGAAAATCCTAGATGGCATCTTCTTCCTATATGAGGCTGTTTCATCTGCATTCAAACTCTATTGTTTAGTGTAGCCGCCCTCATCAATGACCTTAGCTAGATCTTCTAGGAAACTTGCTGCAGCTTCTCCATCAGAATTTGCTGCTTCACCTTGCATAATTATGTTATGGAGATGGCTCCCTTTCTTGATTAACCGATCTCTACTAGCTTAAAACTTTTATCCTGCAGTTTCCTCCCCTCTCTCAGCCTTCACAGAATTGAAGAATTGTGGCCTGGTTCTGGATTAGGTTTTGGCTTAAGGGAATGTAGCCAGTTTGATCTTCTATCCAGACCACTAAAACTTTCTCCATAACAACAATAAGGCTGTTTCACTTTCTTATCATTTGTGAGTTCACTGGAGTAGCACGTTTAATTTTCCACAAGAAGTTTCTTTTTGCATTCATAACCTGGCTAATGGTTTGTGCAAGAGGCCTAGCATTCAGCCTGTCTTAGCTTTCAACATGCCCTCTTCATTAAGCTTAATAATTTCTAGTCTTTGATTTAAAGTGAGAGACATGTGACTCTTCCTTTCACTTGAACACTCAGAGGTTATTTAGCCTAATTGCAGTATGTTTGTGTCTCAGAGAATAGAGAAGCCTGAGAAGAAGGAGAGAGATGGAGGAATGGCTGGTCATTAGAGCAGTCAGAACACAGACGATATTTATTGATTAAGTTCACCATCTTATATTGGTGTGGTTGTGGCACCCCAAAACAATTGCAATAGTAACATCAAAGGTCACTGATTATAAATCACCATAACAGATATACTAGTGGTGAAAAGGTTAAAATATTATGAGCATTACCAAACTGTGACACAGAGACACAAAGTGAGCGCATGCTGTTGGAAAAATGGTGCCGTTAGACTTGTTCGACATAGGGTTGTTACAAATCTTCAATTAGGAAAAAACTCAATATCTGCAAAATGCAATAAAGATATGCACAATAAAATGAAGTATCCCTGTATTCAATGTTATTTTTTGCTATGAGTTTAAGGAATAAACTCATTATAGAAAGTAGATAATGAACTAACTTGGTCCCATTGAGCAACACATTAACAATCATGTCTCACAGCGAATCATTTTTGTAGGTTGTTAATCTTATTCATTTTATGTTCTTTTTTTTTGTCTTGTTTTAAAGCCTTTATCAGGATTTGATTAAGGAAACAAAGCCTCTATAAAGGCCAGAAATGGCCTTTGATGTTACTATTGCAATTGTTTTGAGGTGTCACAAACACACCAATATAAGATGGTGAACTTAATGAATGGCCTTCTGTTTTGTGCTGTGATAACAGAATACCACAAACAAAGTTCTCCTTTTTAAGATTCACAGATTGCCCATGGGGAACCCCAGACTAGAAGTTTTCATTGTTTAGTTCATCTGGATAATTTATAATAAACAGAAATGTATTGGCTCACAGCTCTGGAGGCTGGGAAGTTTAAGAATGAAGACCAACACCCTTTGAAGGCCATCTTGCTGTGTCATTCCATCGTGGAAGTGCAAAAAGAAGGGAGAGAGAGAGAATCCTCTCCACTCCACAATAATGAACCCGCTCTATTCCACAATAATAGCATTAATTTATTATGTAGTTTATTCTGAGGCAAAGTTCTCATAGCCCTATTACCTCTTAAAGGTTCTACCTCTTAGTACCATTACAATGGAAATTAAACTTTAACATGAGTTTGCTAGGGGACACACATTTAAACTATAGTTAGAGGTGTCAGAGAACAGAGAAATGCTCACTAACCACTTTACCAGAAGCACTGTTTGAAGCTGGCAGAGAAATCCAAGAAACCATACAATGAATGGGACCTGCATGAAGAGGAAAATAGCAAGAATTATGGAAACTGCAATCTCTGGAGAAGCAGTTGTTGCTATATAACCACAGCCTTCTGGGGTCTTACCTCATGACATCAACTGAGGCACTATGTGTCAGCAGAATCATCAGCCAGGAAAATGAGCTACATCAAGACAGTGAGGACAAACTGGAACCTCTAAAATCCCCCTTCTATTTGCTCATCACCAGGTCTGATCACACAACCTTCTGAGAGTAATGGCTTCTGCTTCACTCCCATCTTCCAAACTTCTCAGAAGCTCCTTTTAGCCAACTGTATATCAAAACCTTATAGTGAAGGGGATTGTGGTATAATCCTACCACCGATTATCTAGTTAAAACATAGTAGCTTTAATTGCAGTAGGAGGGTGGGACAAGTGTTTCTTTTTTCTTCATTTTATATAGTACTTACATTTTTTCTCTGCTCCTAGCAGTGTTTGAAAAATAGTATGTAAATCACTGCTGAGTCTACCTTTTAAGAATGTAAATCATTTTTCCTTAGCTTTAAAATAATTTAAGTGTAAACTAAGTTTAAATATACATTAAAAATAGATAATTATGTGCAAACTAGACTTTCTTCATGACTTCTGCATTTTAGTAACTCAACTGATGGTGTAGAGGTAATCTAATACTGTTCACAAGGATATTTGAGCCTCTGTCCTATTTGTTCCATACTTGTCATGTGAGTTGGTAGCCCAAGGTTTTCTCTCCATCAATAGTCCACAAGCTTTTTTGATAAAGGGATAATATCTAAAAAATTATTATTCTTCCACATGAATATAGTGATACTCTTTACAATCATTAATTGAGAAATTTGATAATCACTAAAACCTAATATGAGTTGAGTATTCTGTTTGATTAATTTATTTTGCATTGATTTCAAAAGTATCTTCACGTCTTTGAGGGTCAAAAAAAGAGTACATTAAAATATGTAAAAAAAAAAAAAAGTTCTTATTTAGCCTATCGTCTAAATGGAAATAGGAAGTTGAAGTTCTCTTTTTTAAGATTCATAGATTGCTCCTGCGGAACCCCAAACTAGTAGTTTTCATTGTTTGGGCCATCTGCAGGAGTTAGAAATGTCTCACCTGGTGGCACAGACCACATCTCTGTGTCTGAGAAATCCATTTTATTGCCATCTCTCACAACAGCTGCCATCACTCCAGATTTTCTGTGGCTCATTTCTGTTCATGTTCTTGGATGCAGAATGCATCCTGGCCAATCTTGCTTTCTTCCTTCCATCAAAAACACAGGGGGAAGACATCTTCTGATTCTTTAATATACCCATATCAAAAAAGATCAGATTTTCAGCATACCCTGAGAGGTAAAATAGAGTGCCAGAGATACAGAGAGAAGAGGATGAGGCCTGGGACTTGGAAACACACAACTTCTATTTTAGGTCATTTAGAAAGATTTTTTGATTATAAGAGTTGATGGCGGACAGATGTGTCTTTCTAGTTCTGAGCTTTTAAAAGAACATTTAAATATCTGGTGAGAGTTCAGGAAATCCACATCTATCATTATGCAAGCAGGGATTTAAGAAAAGTATTTTTTCCTTTTTCTCAAGGGTAAGGGAATGGATGAATGAGAAAGCATTTATTAAGTGCTTTGGAGTAAAGGTGCTACATACAATACACACACTTCATCAGGCATTAAAATGCAACACTGCAACTTTAAAAAAAAAAAAAAAAGTAACTCGACAATTGCCCATTCAGGACCACACTAGCTTCACTAAGACAATGAATGATGCATTTCCCCTGATGCATCTTTGTGAGCATATGAGTAGTTTCAACTGAAAGATTGGTTTTTGCTTTGGCTAAATTTCCTCCCCATAGTTAGCCTGTGTGTTTGTTTCCTCTTTACAAATCCAGAAGGGTATATTGGGGGATTTTGTGCACAAGCAATTATTTTAGCACTGAATTCTCAAAACTCTGGTCACACAAAACCTGTGATAGAAAGCCTCAGGTTCCCATCCCAAACATTCCAGTTTTTAGCCACATAAGTTTGGATTTCATCTCTGAGCCTTAGTGCTTCTGTTGTCAAATCCCCTATTCTGTCTCCCTTATAAGTGCACTGTGACAACTAGTCTCACGAGGTGATGAATATAACAGTGCTCTAAGAGCTGAGAAAAGCTGTACAAAGTAAGATACTGTATATTATTATTCATATTGCTTGTCTCTTACTGAGCAGTCCAGGGAACCAGCAATTTTCCAAGAGATTAAGATCTCAACTTTGCATCTCAATGAAAAACAGCACTTCCAGGACACGAGACTCTCCTTCTAACATCTCTCCTTGGGGGGAAATGCCTTCTGCTTAATCATCAACAACACCACTTCCTCCACTGAGAGCTATATCTGATGATGAATCACCCTAGAAATGATCTAGCCTCACCTCTTGCTAAGCTGAGGAAATCTGAACTTGTCATAGCATTTGTCTTCATGGGAGAAAAAAAAACAAAAATTGAGATACACAGAAAAATTAACTTTGTCCAATATAGATTTGCATACTTTATCTTCTATTTTTCTCTATTCAAAGTTGCTCACCCTAGTTTTTTTCATGCCTCCTCTTTCTATGTAGTAATAAATAATTTTCATTTACACATTTGTTCATTCATCCCACAGACATTTGCTAGGGACCAACTACGTAGTCAGCACTGAGTTAGGCGCTGGGAATACAATGGTGCACACAACGGATGTGACTTCTTTCCTTATAAATATCGTAATCTAGAGTCAGGCGTACACGGATACAAGAAAAAAAGAGGCAGGAATTGCCCTAGAATATGCACACTTGGACCTAAGAAAGAGAATATTTGAAAAAAAAATTAATGCTCTACAATTAATCTCCATTCACTCTACTACTAAGTTGAGAGCTTTTAATCCAGTTTTAGAGGATTGACATAGGCTTCTTAAAGGTAGTAAGATCTAAATTGAGTCAGGAAAGGAAAATGAGGATTTAGTTCAGAGACTCCATCCCTATTTTCCTTATATTATCATATCTATGACCTCATCTTCTCTTTTTGAAGGTACTTCCTCTTCTCTCCTCTTTATCCCTGTAGAATAGTACTTTCTCTTAGGCTAATCCACCACTTTTATTTGGCCATAAACAACTGGTGTTGTAAAACACCATGATATTAATACTTTTGAGTTTTGTTTTTTTTTTTTAGTACCCATTGGTTGTAAGCCTCAGTTGAAATGGTTTGGTCGTGTCTGAATTATTTGAGGAGAAAATTGATAATGTTGCAAAGAGAAATAGTTAAGGAAACTCTACAATATGTGTCTGTCATACCCTTCTGTTGCTTCTTCCATCTCAATGAAATATTTCTGAATAACCTTCCCTAGGACCCTCTGAGCCAGTGCATTTTCAACTGTACCCTCACTATTGACTCTCAAGAGGTGTTTTGGAGCATTCCGAAAATGTTAGCTTGAACTTCATTGAGAATATTTTAACTATCTTAAGACATACATTAAAAATGAAACATATATTTTAACATATTGATGACATGTACTGCCACACCAGTTGTTGGTGCAACCAGATAAACTTAGCCTTGTGAAAACCTCACAGGAATGTTTCTTCTGCTAGACTACAAGCTGTTTAAAAGCTTTTGCCATTTACAACAACTTATACTTCTAATTTTCTCAATTGTGTAGAAACAAAATGTATAGACACATTAAATGCTAAAGCTTGTCATCTGTGACATTCATTTTCTAAAATTTTACTTATTATTTTAAATGACTTTGTGATACCTAGTTGTTATAAATGTGAACTTCCATGATAGAAAACATGATTTTATACATTGGAGTTCTGTAATAAGATTTTAGTTTTGGAAAAAAGATCTCTTTGCTAACTATGTTTAAAAACTGTTGATTTAAGCTCTTGTCTTGCTTTATTCCTCATGCACAATTATGATAACTTAGCAGAATTGGAAGATTCATCTTATAAAAACAATTCAAGTAAGAATGAGCTGCTGTGATGATACTGGTACCAAAACAGATACATAGAGCAATGGAACAGAACAGAGGCCTCAGAAATAATGCCACACATCTACAACCATCTGATCTTTAACAAACCTGACAAAAACAAGCAATGGGGAAAGGATTCCCTGTTTAATAAATGGTGTCGGGAAAACTGGCTAGCCATATGCAGAAAACTGAAACTGGACACCTTCCTTACACTTTATATAAAAATTAATTCAAGATGGATTAAAGACTTAAATGTAAGACCTAAAACCATAAAAAGCCTAGAAGAAAACCTAGCCAATAGCATTCAGGACATAGGCATGGGCAAAGACTTCATGACTAAAACACCAAAAGCAATGACAACGAAAGTCAAAATTGACAAACGGGATCTAATCAAACTAAAGAGCTTCTGCATAGAAAAACAAACAAACAAACAAACAATCATCAGAGTGAGCAGGCAACCTACAGAATGGGAGAAAATTTTTGCAATCTAGCCATCTGATAAAGGGCTGATATCCAGAATCTACAGAGAACTTAAACAAATTTACAAGAAACAAACAAACAACCACATCAAAAAGTGGGTGAAGGATATGAACAGACACTTCTGAAAAGAAGACATTTATACGACCAACAAACATATGAAAAAAAGCTCATCATCACTGGTTATTAGAGAAATGCAAATCGAAACTACAATGAGGTACCATCTCACATCAGCTAGAATGGATATCATTAGAAAGTCAGAAAACAACAGATGCTGGAGAGGATGTGGAAAAATAGGAGCACTTTTACATTGTTGGTGAGAGTGTAAATTAGTTCAACCATTGTGGCAGACAGTGTGGTGATTCCTCAAGGATCTAGAACTAGAAATACCATTTGACCCAGCAATCCCATTACTGGGTATATACCCAAAGGTTTATATATCATTCTACTATAAAGACACATGCACATGTATGTTTATTGCAGCACTGTTCACAAGAGCAAAGACTTGCAACCAACCCAAATGCCCATCAATGATAGACTGGTTAAAGAAAATGTGGCACGTATACACCATGGAATACTATGCAGCCATAAAAAAGGATGAGTTCATGTCCTTTGCAGGGACATGGATGAAGCTGGAAACCATCATTCTCAGCAAACTAACACAGGAATGGAAAACCAAACACCATATGTTCTAACTCATGAGTGGGAGTTGAACAATGAGAACACATGGACACAGGAAATGGAACGTCACACACCAGGGCCTGTCGGGGGATAGGGGAGGTAGGGGAGGGACAGCATTAGGAGAAATACGTAATATAGATGATGGGTTGATGGGTGCAGCAAACCACCATGACATGTGTATACCTATGTAACAAACCTGCACATTCTGCACATGTATACCAGAACTTAGAGTATAATAATAATAATAAAAAAAACAAGATAGGAGATAGAAAAAAAAAAAAACCAAACAGAAGAATGAGCTGCTGTGGTGAATCACATAGAGTGATTTTACGTCCCAATGCTCCTCAAAGAAGCAGCAATATTTTTGTTTTTAAGGGTGATTGATGTCTGCTGCTGTCTGTTCTTTTCTCTCCACTTCAAAATTATATATATACATATATAAAATTATATATATAATGTATCTATGTATTTATAGAGGTGTATGTGCACATATGTACATGCGTGTATATATGCATACATATATACATGTGTACATATGTATAAACATCTACACATATATACAACCGCATATATATGTGGAGACGTGTGTGTATACACATGTATGTATATATGATTACACATAAGTGTACACACATTTACATATATGTGTAATATATACATGGACATGTATATACCAACACATCTATACATATGTGTAATTATATCTATATATCTACACACTATATATATATATATTTATATATGTATATATTTTTTGACGGTCCTTGTGATTTAAGAAAATGTACCAATAGTGTAATACTATGCTCACTCCTTTCAGACCCCCCCTTTCCAATTGGAACCTTATGTTTCACAATTTATAGAAAAATAATACCGTCAAGCAATTGAGAGGGTCAATATTATCTCTGATAATAAAGTTTAAAGATGGCATGGGAGAAAAACTTGTGCATTTTGATGTAAAATCACAGAAGCTTGAGATTTTACCTTTAATGAGGGAAGAATGGAAAGGTAAAAGATGGAGAGGGAACTGACTGGTGTCACTAATAGTTGTAAGAGTTTGTAATCCTTTCTGCTGGCCAGAATACATATATGACAACTTCAGCTCCAGCCATCTTGAACTCTGAGTGGAACTTGGAGATAGAATGTACATACTTAGACTGATAAAGCAAACAGACTAAAAGGGGTTGGGCTCTTGATGGCCATGGGACTTCCCTCCTAACACTGGATTGCCTGCTTCTGGATTTACTATACATGAGGGAAAAAATCAACTCTTAATTGTTTAAGCCACTGCTATTTTGGGTTTTCTGTTTCATGCCACCAAATCCAAGACTAATACCTTCCAGTGGTGGTATCTGTATTTCAACAGGCACTGAAAGTTTAACCTGAAAAATGAAACTCTGTCCCCAAGTTTCAGGCAAAACCCAGCAGCAGGATTTTCAGATCTTAGATCTTCTTTGGGATTTTGAGATCTTTGTTGGGATGCATCCCTTATAAAAATAAGAACGGCATTTTGTGATTACCTTCTACCTGAGCAACTCTGCTATGTTAATCAATCTATAACATAACATTAAAATGCTAAAAAAAAGTCGTAAGAGTTTGTCACATCACAACACTTGCTGCATAATTAGTCAAGGTAACTGGTTGTTCTACATACAAAATTTGAATTTTTCCTTCTTTCTGCCTTGTCATGTCCATGCTCTTTCATTTTTGTGTTTTAGTACTGTCTGGTATCCACGTCTGTCACTACAACCTGTGTTCCCTTTTTTAGACATTAGTTCAACTTACTCTCATCCAAACCAAACCTATTTTGTGCTCAGATCTCTCAGAGTTGATGGGTTGATACCAATTTTGCCCTTTGAAAATAGGTAAATACTTTTTCTTCTTACAAAAAAGTTGTAATATTTCCATTTCAATTCAAAGGAATCACATGTGTTTTAGTTTTGACTTTCACTGTCATTGATTTAAATGTTAAAGTCGTTGACTGTCACCATAAACTGATCAGAGGAGAGTTACTCTAAAGTGCAGGCAACTTTGGAGACAATTTGGGGATAGAGTCATTTTTCATAGTATATTTTAAAAGTACTTCTAGTTGTTTCTCTTTTTTTTTTCTTTCTTTCTTTTTTTTTTGAGACAGAGTCTTGCTCTGTTGCCCAGGATGGAGTGCAGTGACTTGATCTCAGCTCACTGCAGCCTCTGCCTTTCAGATTCAAGCAATTCTCCCACCTAGGCCTCCCGAGTAACTGGGATTACAGGCACCCACCACCACACCCCGCTAATTTTTGTATTTTTAGTAGAGATGGTGTTTCGCCATGTTGGACAGACTGGTCTTGAACTCCTGACCTCAGGTGATCTGCCCGCCTCGGACTCCCAAAGTGCTGGAATTACAGACATGAGCCATCACACCTGGCCCTTGTTGTTTCTTAACTCCCGTATAGGTACAAGCTGAAAAAATTCTGCTCTATTGCATTACCATAGCTGGGATGTCTCCAATTATGTCCAATAAATGTACACAAATTTTCATGCCAACGAATGTCAATATTTATTAACAGAGATAGCTACTATCAGAAAGGAAGTGGAAGTCAAACTTTACCTCAAAAAATTCTCTTCATATTCGTCAATTATGAAGTGGCCATTGGGACATTTTGTGAATTGTCAGATTGTTGGGAAAACGAATCAATATATTTTTCATTCTATCCTTAAATGTCTTAATTTAAATATTTATTTCCAAAACTGCTATTTAAGTATGGCTACGAATTGGAGGCTCACAAAATGTTCTTTGCCCCTCCATACACCATGGTACAGAAGATACTATTGTTTGTTATCATACCATCTCATCAGAACAAAACTTTTTTTGCTCAGTTTGGCTGCAGGCAATAGACATGCAGATACAGTGCCGTAATCTGTGATCTAATCACTAACTCTGCTCCAGATTACAGTGTCATCGACTTTGGAGAAGACTTTCCATTTTGTTATAAAACATTTCCAGCCATCTGAGGCAAGGACCTTTTCTCCTTGATCAAAATGGAGGTTTTGATTAAATTAGAAAATTAGTAGAATTCACCTGGATATCTCCTGAGGCAAGTCCTGCAGTAAACAAAGATAATAACCTAATACGACATTCAGACAAAACCATTTAATTATGTTCAAGTGCTATTTCTTGAACTTAATTCACAAGGAGTCTACTTTTCTGTCAAATACCTATTAACGTTCCAACAACTAGTCTTCCAAGGAACATACACACTTTCAAAAAACATTGGCATAGTGTTCATATAGCACACCCAGGCAACAATCATCGAAGGAATAATCCGAGCCAAACAATGAGGGGGAAAAAGCTAAAACTTTTCGCTGTAGGGTAGTTGAATTCTCAATTCATAATGCATTAACAATAGCAACTAAAAAAGATGTTGTTAAGTAAAATTGTATTTAAGTAAAAACTGAACATTCTTGTTTAATAACATTCTTGTTTAAATAACCATAAACACACAATTTTAAAATTTTGTCTTTTTGAGGAGCCATGTTGGAGTAGCCTACCTGTATTATAACGTTGAATACAGATTCATTCTAATGATGATCCAATGGTTTGAAAATTTTTAGTTCCCTCCTTTCAGAATGCTATGCTTCTAATGAGCAGGAAAAATCTGGAGAGATGCTGCATTATTATGTTCTATTGATTTAGATTCCATTTTTCTGGCAACATGAACATATTCAAATAATTGAAAAATTCAGGGTTTACTTTAATTCACTTAGCACTAAAGACATTTCCCAGTTTTTGGAATGTGAGGACAATAACAGCAGTAGGCTTCTCCAACACTGTCAAATTCTTATGAATTGGTTAAAAAAAAAAAAAAAAAAAAAAAAGGCTGACTCTATGATCTAATTAAATAAAATGGACAACTGCTTTGCAATTCTAGGCTGAGATTTTGATGAATTATGAGGATGCATATATAAGTAAATTTTTTAAAAGTATTTAAGAAGGAATGTAAAGTCTGCTTTCCTCCAATAATTTGTGTTTTACTCTAGATATTCACTCTTGTAAAAAATGAAAATATTTACATACTCCTAGGACAGAGTAAATACTCAATAAACATGAAATATTACTATTATCATTCATTGTTATCAGACACTTACTGGATTTTTTGTTTAAAAAACACACACACACACACACACACACCTGAGTGGCTATGTAAAACAATTGAATCTGTAACTTTTTCTTGAGATGGGGCCTTGCTCTATTGCTCAAGCTGGAGTACAGTGGCAAGATCATTGTTCAGTACAGCCTTGACCTCCTGGGCTTAAGGGATCCTCATGCCACAGCCTCCAGAGTAGCTGGGACCACAGGCACATGCCACCACACCCAGCTAATTTTTTTTTTTTTTTTTTTTTTGTAGAGACGGTGGTCTTGCTATGTTGCACTGGCTGGTCTTAAACTCCTGGGCTCAAGTGATCCCCCCAACCTGGTTTCCCAAAGTGTTGGGATTACAGGTATGAGCCACTGCACCCAGCGTAATTTATAACTTTTTGATCTGAATGTTAAACTTGTTGAAACCCAGAGCTCTTCTGTGGGCACCACATATTAATTGAATTAAATGTATTGATCACTGGACCTGTGCTTTGGGGAAGTAGCTGCCATTGGTTTTTTATGTGTTCTCTAGATCCTTCAGCTCTGTTGCCTGGAATCAACCTGTTGATGAATAAAACTTATTCTCTCTGAATGAAAAAGTTGTTCAAAACACCTGGAGTGGTCCATACCAATTACATATGACATGAGTCCTCTGCTCATAGCTTCCTCTCATCACTCCACATGTGATTGCTTCGTGTCAATGAACTTTAGGGTACTTCAATTTCCTAGCGATCAATATTGATACAAAACAGTCTAACAATGTAATGACTGTTTGTTATGAAAGTCAATCAAAGGAGCAAAGATATAGAATGTACTCCCTGAGTGACAAGTATTCTGCCAGGAGGATATTTCCGTGTTTAACAATCCATCTCTGCCTCATTCAGGAAGTTGATCTCCCTGCTGAAGGTGTTGCTGAAATATTGAATGGAAAAATGCACAAAGCGAAGATGGCTGCTCCCTATAGTAGGAAATACGGAAACACACGATCAGACATCTGTGAAGTGACTGAAATGTGTTTTCCTCCACTCTGTCTTATATAAATGTCCCCCTCCGAAACCATTTTATAAATAAGAATAAAATTGCTCTTAGATTCTTCTAGAACATTTGAACCTAACTTTTTTGAAATAAGTCCCATGAAAGGAAATGGGAAAACAGCATTCCAATAGCAATATATGAGCCCTAAGAGGACAATTCAAATATAAGAGATATTGTGTGGGAGAATTAAATATCCTTTTTTAAAAAATTAAAAACTGCTTGAATTCAGAAATGGATACTAAAAGAAACAAGGTAGATAAAATGTTAGGATTTATATTAAAAAAATAAAGCCAAAACCCCAAATCAAGATTATTTTACCGTCTAATATTTTGTCATGGATGCTATTCCTTGTAATATAAAATGTTTAAAACAAATTGTTTTCTGGGCTTGTAATAAATTCTTCTGTGGTGTGTTTAATATTTATTATAGACTACCTTGAATAAATGAATCTCACCAAAATCTCAAGTCAGGATAAAAATGAGCTGCTTTAAGAATATAAACCCCAGGGAAGCGTAAGAAGCAACTTTTATAAATATTGTGAAGATTTGACGTTTGGATGGTGGTTTTCTTTTTTGTATTCACTGAGTAACACAACTTTTCACAAATATTCTTAGAAATTCCCACGCAGCTGCTGGGAAAAATGTTCCCTTTCTATCGAAGTAAGAATATACAGAAATGGCATGCTCCTTTATTAAACTAGTCTTCACACACTCTTTTCCACATTTCCCCACTCATCCCTAAATCACAATAATGTTTTAGTTAAAAGTCTTATCTTTACCATATGAAAGGTTTATCAGACAAGGAGACAACCATAAAGATCGGCATGGTCAATGTAGTTAGAGGCTAGAAGAATTCGGGCTGACAGTTGATAATGTTCTCAATAAAACTATAGGTTACATTAAAATATTGTTATGTAGAATCGAATCGTGTGAAAAACACAAGATTCAGTTTGAAAACCATAATAATTTTAGCACCAGACTCCTAATTTGGAATTTATCTATTAATTCTTCTAATCGCTTTTTCTCTTTTATTCTTTGATAACAAGAGTTAAAGCTGAGATTTCTCTTCAGTTTCGGCTTGAGCTGAACCAGGAAGTGAGGGATGAAAGAGGAGTCTATGCTGTTTACTACCTTTTTCTAACAAAGCCTTTGAAAACACCTTTCCTATTTGGCTCCCTGGTTAAATACTTACTCTGGGCCAAAGCACACACCTGCTGACTTATTTCTCTAATTCACATTATAGCATTCTCAACAATTCTGCAGCCTTCCTGCCTGCCCTTAAAGTCCTGCTCCAGGTTATTTGCTCTGACTCTGTTTTCTCAGCATGCTTAATAGGACACGCACAGATGCTATCAACGGCCTTATTTAATCCTTTGCTGGTGCTATGCAATTCGAAAAAAAAAAAAAAGTATTGTACACAACTTGAAACCAAATTAAATTTGCCCTTCAGTTGGTAAAAGCCCTGAAGATTCTGAGATAGAAAGTTCGAGCAAAAGTGAGAGTCTCTAACTTTTATGTCATATCTTATGAACTATTGGAGGAAGGTAAGTTAAAGCTCTCCCTGTTTGGTCTCCACAGAATAAGTAGGAGAAAATTCTGTCTCCCCACCTACATTTGATTCATTCCTTTGTCTCTCTGACGTCTCTCAGCACCTCTGGAGAAGAGAAATTAGCAGGAAATGCTGGCAGTCTGATCACTTGTGTGTGGACCTGAGGTTATTGTGAGTATTCTGAATGTGAACTGCTATTGTTAGCACTGCACACACTTTACGGAAGAGGCCAGGGAGGTGTAGAAAGACTTTGCTTTTTTTTTTTCTTTTTTTATTTTTTTTTTGAGACGGAGTCTCGCTCTGCCGCCCAGGCTGGAGTGCAGTGACGCGATCTCGGCTCACTGCAACCTCGGCCTCCCGGGTTCATGCCATTCTCCTGCCTCAGCCTCCCGAGTAGCTGGGACTACAGGCACTGGCCACAATGCCCGGCCAATTTTTTTGTGTTTTTTCAGTAGAGACAGGGTTTCACCGTGTTAGCCAGGATGGTCTCGATCTCCTGACCTCGTGATCCGCCCACCTATGCCTCCCAAAATGCTGGGATTACAGACATGAGTCACCACGCCCAGCCTCCTTTTGCCAGAAATACGGATTTCTTGCACCATCTTCTCTGACAGAAAAAAACAAACAAACAAAAAGTCCCTCTAGCTGATTCCAATTGCAGAAAAGTAGGAAAAGCAATACCCATGAGTACCTACATACCCATGACCTAGATTTACCACCAAATGGTAAATCTATATATGTGCCTATATTTCTGAATTATTTGTGCAAGTTACACACATGGACTTCACCCAAAACACTTCTCCCACGCATTATCAAAGAGCATTCTTCTATATAACCATATTCCCCCCAAATTGTACAGAGACATAATAATATTATTTAACATACATATTCCACATTCAGGTTTCCCCAATTTGTCTCATATTTTTTCTTATTTGGGATCCATTCAAGAATTATGGATTGCATTTAATTGACATATCTTCTTCTCTTATCTTTCATGACACTGAACATATTCGGGAATCTTGGCAAACTGTCAGGTAAAGCAATCTATAATCTGTGTTTGTCCATTCATTTCCTTGGTATTAGGTTTAATATTTTTCCATGGATACAACATAAATGATGTTGTGTTCTTCCCATTTCATTGACTTAGGAACCACATGCTACCAGTTGTGCTATTATTGATGATGCTAAATTGAGTCACTTGGTTGAGGCAATCAATGTCTGCCAGATCTTTTCATTGTAAAAGAGGCATTTTTTTCTTTGTAATTAGTAAGTAATCTGTAGGGTGATACTATGAGACCATATGAATATTGTTCTTTAACGACAATGTGCTCAGTAGTTTCACCATCCAGTGATGATCTTTGTCTTAGGTAATTATTACATTAAGATGGCCATTTTCCAGTTTTGTCATTTCCCCTAAACTCACAAGCTGGTATTCTTCTGTAAAAATAATGTCCTTTTTTCTCTCTTCTTTTTCTTCTTCTTGAGTAGCACTATGGGTAGAGGAATGTTTCTTAATTCAATAAAATGTAACATTTAGTATATATAAAATATATGACTATATAAAAAGATGACTTTTATTTATTAAAATTATTAATTCTGAAACTCATACCTAGACTCATTTTGCATTCTTTTAAAATCAGTGTTCTCAACCAATACAGGACTCCTGAAATATTTATTTCATGCTTATATAGTTGCAAGGTTTTCAAAACAGACATGAAGAGAAATGAGATCTTTGTTTCTTGGAACTCAATATACTAATCAGATGGCCAGTGGTTATGGGAATTTTCACTTATGGAGAAAACAGAACCAAGCATAGAATTTGGCAATTTAGACCATGACAGTCCTTTGCAATTGCAAAAAGCCCCAAAAGTCTTCCATATTGAGAAGTAGAGTTCTCTGGAAAGATCAAAATAAGAAACTGATTAACTGAAATGAAAACAGAAAAAAATCCAAAGAACCAGCCAACACACTAATAAAAGAAACCCAGAAGCAATCAAAAAGCATAATTTGACTTGTATAGGCTTATAAGAGTGCTGATGGTGAACGGTACATTTTTAATAAGAAAACCAGATGTGACATACATTTTATCCAATTCCTCCTTTTTTTTCTTGGCCTGCTGCAATTGCATAGTTCCAAAACCAAACTGCTATTTCAAGATGGTAGTCTTCTTCCACATAATTTTAGGTAACTTTTAAAGGAGTGAAAAAACAAATGGGGTTACTTTTCTAAATTACAGAATTTAGAATATTTTCACTGAAAAGTTCATCTACTCTTAGAGTCCAATCTATTTTTTAAAAAATGCCCCTTGCTTCAAAAGAAGACAAAAGTTCAAGAGTTCCTTAGTTATTACTTGTTTGCTGCAATTCTCATTTCCTAAAAATTATTCTATCATTTTTCAACTGTGAAATAGTATATGAAATGTTATGTGTACAAGCTTGTTTAAAAAAAGAAAAAAGGAGTGCCAGAAAGAGAAAAAGAAAGAGTGAGAGAGAGAAAAAAAGAGAGAGAGACTGAGAAAGAGAGGAAGGAAGGAAGGAAGGAAGGAAAGAAGGAAGGAAGGAAGGAAGGAAGGAAGGAAGGAAGGAAGGAAGGAAGGGAGGGAGGGAGGGAGGGAGGGAAGGGTAGGGGAGGGAGAAGGAATCCTTCTGTTTCAGGGTACCAACAAAGTCAAATTAAAGTGATAAACATCTTGCTGGATGGGTTCAAGCTATTGCAGGTAGAATGCAAAGCAGGGGTATATTCAAGATGGAAACTGAATTTCCTGGAGTGTGTTACTGTTTCCATATTGGGGAAGTGGTATAAATGGTTTATGAAAGAGAGGGAAGGAGACAAAGTAAGCAAGAAAGTTTCAATACGTCAAAGGCAGGCAGAGATGGGAGAGTTCTAGAGTACTAAATGAGTATCATCCAAAGAAGAAACTAGCATAAGAGGTTAGAAAAGAAAAACAAAAGATAACAATTTTAAATTACCAAGAATTGAAAACAGAATAATTTGAGGCAGTAATAATAAGAAATGTAATTTATTGGATTTGAATCATCCTCCAGCACTTCACATAGTTATCTCTTTTAAGCCCAACACCAGCCTTGCAAAACAGGTGTTATTATTCCCATTTTACAGATTAGGAATCTGAGGTTCACAGACATTCTCTTATGTGCCTAAGTTTCTACATGAGGAATGTGAGGTTCCCCAAATATACTTCTCTCACTGAGGAACATTCCCCTGGTGAATGATGATGCTGGGTGTCTGATTCCAGTACATGCCCTCATCCAAGCCAAGCTGCATCAACCCACTTAACAGTGTGGGTGGATGGCTGATTAGTGGTGTTCAACCTAGAAATAAAGCTAAGGAGAAGAATAGAACTTCATAAGGTCCACAGCCAACCTGCACAGGCCCACATTGCATGGCTATTAATGTGCTTAGCTGGCTTCCTGAGGGAATGCAGGCTGCTATGTCCAGAAATGAGGCTCCAAAACACAATCTCTAAAATTGCATAATATAGGTGTATCACCTTATAAATAGCTAACATGAAATGTAGTGTTCAAATTGAATTACTATGAGCCATATATTATCTATCAGGTCTCCTTTTGAAAGATGTTTTGACATTGCACGTTCTGATTACTAGTTCTCTTCCCGGGTAAAACTGTGGTGCCCTTGTTTAAACAAATAGCAGTGAATGCCATGAACTCAGGGAAATGTTTGCAGTGAATTAGAGTTTAGGATTGTTCTTTGCATTGGTCCCATTCCAGGAAGTAACTGACTCATTTTATAATGGAACCGTCCTAAAAGGATAAATCAGGGTGACCCACTTGGAGTCTTTTAAAACAATGGCTACATCTACATTTCTAAAAAGAAAAACAACTCGGAACTTCCCAAATCAGAACCATGCCCAGAAACAAAAAGATCTGCCTCAGAAAAGAGGGTGAGTCTGGGGAGGCATTTCATACCCTGTCATGTCAAGCTGATGATAATTGGTTTTACCCGGCACTCCCACCAAAGCCGTATCATTCATTACCTTGTCAGAATAAATCTACCTGCCGTGTTACAGGTTCGATTAAGAAGCCCTTACAATTTCGTAATAGTACCTTAACTTGAATTTGTGTACACTTCTTCATAAAAATGAATGCTTTCAGATTACATGCTGCTGGGACTGGCTGTTCTTATTGTAAACAGTAGTCTTACAAACTTAGGCTGGCATCAAAACCGGCCTTGTGTGCTACTGAGATGTCTTCAATTTAATCCCAGAGGTTTAATATCATTGCCCACAGGAGAAATAAGGTACCCAGAATTGCTAGCAGGGTGAGTACCGTTTCAGTCATGCCCTGTCACTGTTATGCCAGATTTTTAAAACTTAACTCTTCTTTTCTTTCTCTCTCTCTCTCTCCTTTTCTTTTTTTCTTTTTAATTTTTTAAGCCTTCAGCATGTGTCATATCAAGGCTTCAGAACGCTTTGCTCCACATGGCAATGGAAGTGTTTACCAAGTTTGAGTTGTTTGTGCCCATAAAATGCAGTAGAAATCTGAACTCTGCCTCATTTTCAGAGCATGGCTACCAACTGGCCTCTGTAGGAGCCCATGTGGTTGGAAAGGAATACTAAAGTTATTTGGACTTGAAAAATCCTGGAAAAGGTTTTAACTACGCCAGAGGGTGGGCAGTTTGTTTGGCAGATAAGGCCATTGGATAAGAGACTCTCTGATGAAACTCTGTCTGCACCAAGAGTTGGGAAGAGAAATAACAGTTACTGAGGACATACTTTACCACGCATTGTCCATAATCATGACGAAACCCAGTTACCACCTGCACAGCTTGTGCTGGATGCCATTGTGCTTTACACAGTCTAGTATATTTCTTGCAACTCAGGTAAGCACAATTATTCCCATTTTTTTTCCAGCAAGAGAGCTAAAATTGAGAAAACAGGTAATTTATCAAAGACTATACACTCAGTAACTTAGAAAACAGGGGTTTCAAATATGATTATGTCTGAATGCAAATTTTTGTAATACACTAAGCTGCCATCTGATTGAGCCATTTTATTATGACCTTTCTGTGCTCAAAAGGAAGTCGAGGGATGTAGGTGAGGCTAGAACAGAAAAGGACTTTTGAGATAAAAGTGGCTGGGAGAAGCAGAGCCTGGAGAAGTCACAGAAGGCAGGGTGGAACATGAATGAACTGAGGACTTTGTGACCAGTTGGAAGCAGCAGAAAGAGATCCTCAATTAAAAATCCTGGTAGAAATGGTCTGGTAGATCAGAATAAAGGACGGTTTGAGATGAAGTTGGATGTTAACACAGCACCTAACTATGAACTCCTTTTTTTAAGCAGTGAATATACTGGTCAAATGTTCGCATAAAAAATCAGAGAAAATCTGAAGTCTTTTTGTTTGAGATTTTCATAAGGAGGCTTGTTCTTATATTTTAGATGAGATCGTCTTATTCTTCAACAGATAATATAGGTCTGAAAGTTACTTTTTAATGAGTGGGGACATTTTTTGAATAAAAACATAATGTCTTCAGCTGATCAACATGAATTATAATATTTATCTAATAAAGAATGACTGACTTATGCTCCTACCTTGAAGTAAATGAGAAGGAATTGGACAACCAAAGTTTTCATTCAAACAAAGTTGTGCTTTGTTTAGAACTCATCATCCATTAGACATCCTCTGAACTTTATTTCTCTTATTTACCAAGTACCATGACTGAGCAACAACACAGAATTGAGAATTTTTCTGTATTAATTTGTTGGTTAATATTATGAAAGGTCAATATGAAAATGCTTTAACATTTTATAATAAATATTGCATTAATTAACTTAGAAAGCTACTTTAAAAACAAACTTGTGGCAAATACTAATCATTTTAAATTAAGAAGTAGGAGTATAAAGAAGGAAACAAACTTCAAACAAGTATAGAAGTAATTATATTCAAAAGTAGAACATTCATTTATTGATTCCAAAATATTTATTAAGTACTTGCCTACATGTCAAACCCAGCAAAAGGAACTGGGAATACAGCCATGAATAAACACATAAAAATATACTAAATGATAGATTCAAAAGAAAAATAGATATCAGGATAAGGGAATTGAGGCTGATGCTAGTTACTATTTTAGTTGGAGTAGTTGAGGAATCTTTAAGGAAGCCACCTGAATAGACGGAGGATGTCAGCCTTGCAGACATCAGAGAGGGGAATTTCAGGGGGTGAACAACAAGTGCAAAAGTCCTGGGGTAAGTGTGGGAGTGATGTGTTGTAGGGTATGAAGTGATGGAGGACAAAAATGGTAAAAAAAAAAAAAAAAAAAAAAATTAGGGTAGAATTTACTCAGGAGTTGGATTTTGCAAGAGTAATGTCTTTGGATTTTGTTCTAGACACGATGGGTTGCTGTAGGAGAGTTTGAGCTGGAGAGTGACCTGATCTGAGTTGTGTTGCAGAAGCATCACTCTGGCTGCTCTGTGAACAACAGATTTAGTGACACAGGGGTTGGTACACCCATTATGAGACTACGCAGTGTCGTGAGGGAGAGAGAGGCTGGCAGTGACAGAGTGGTAATGTCATCAGACTGGTGACACATTTTGAGGGTAGAGCTGAGATAAAACATTTCTCCTATCATAGTGTCACATTAAAGGAGGAGAAAATGGAAAGTTTATAATATTTATTTTTTAAACGATTATTCTCTTTGTTGACAAGATCTTATAATGAGGATAATCAAATTTATTTTGATACATTTGTAAGGCTGAGACTCCATTAATTATTTCTATAGCTAAGGTGATACGTTTATTTTTCAACAGAAAAAACAAATCTGCTTTAATAAGAGTCAACAGTGATAATTCCATAATTCATTAATTGAGCACTTATTATGTGCCAGGCAGCATGTGAATAGCTTTGCAGACTTTATTCACTCTTTTACTATAGCCCAGAGAGATAGCTAGTACTCTCTGCATGTTAGAGATGAGGAAAGTCAGGCTCAGTGAGGCTAAATATTTGACCAAGACCATACAGCTAGAGAAAGACACACCTAGGGATTAAAGCCAGGTCTGCTTGGCACTGAACCCAGCTCTCAACATCTAAGCTATTGTGTGCATAAATATATCAAAGCATACAACAACAGTAACAATAGGAGAAATCCTGAACCGTTCAGATATTTCAAAGGACATGTGAAACTGGCATACACAATTTTCTTTTGGCCATTTGACAGCATATACACACAGTCTCCTCTGGCTGTACTCGTTTGCTCTTATTAGCTATTAATTGGGTATGTCAATTTTCCACAAAAACAGAAGTTGACTCACAAGGTGTGAAGAATGCTGAATTTTTGACTAGGTTACACCTAGTACTCAATAGATTTGATTTTTCTTTTTTAACCACAGTAATGATAAGGAGAGTGGTGAGTTAATTTTTGAAATGCATAGACACTTCCTTTTTAAAAAACACACATAGGAACAGAGAAACCGTCTCTTAAACTTTACCTTACAGATGGTGACATAAAACAAAAATGATATACTTTACAGAAAGCAAAGTCAAATAAATAAATGCATAAATAAGTGAATAAATCAGGAGAAACTTAAGACGTTCAATAATGATGAGCTCAATCTTCATCCAAAACATTCTTAAAACAGTCTTCCAGGGAAATACGTTATATAAAGAGCTTAATTTGTTATGAAGGGCACTCGATAGTTGGTCAAATAATTACGATCAACAACAAGAACTTTGTAATTAGGGAAATCAAATTTTCCAAGGGTAACAAGTTAACAACATGTAAGTTAATAAGGTAAGGGCAGTAGGTTAGAAAGGTTGTGATGTTAGTATTCCCTGTTCCTCTTTGCCAAGTAGAATCTTGGCGTTGGCTGCTCTCCCCAACCGTCCTGTACCATAGCTGTCTCTGAGCTTAGACAACCCTGACTTCTCCCTTTGTTCCCAGCATCATCACTTCTAGTATTCTATGTACCCATGTGTGCTCCTTCCTTAACCTGGATTGCTCTTTCCTACTTTTTCTACCAAACTCATATTCATCCTACTGGAACTATTCAAACACAATTTTCTCTATAGAACATTTTGGACTCTCTCAAGGCCAAACTAATCTATTATTTTTTTTATAGAGCATTTTTATATTCTATTACACTGTTTCACAAACTTTACTCATTCAGATGCCACTTTCACAATTTTGGTAATATTTTTCTACCTCCAGGTGTTAGCATAAGCCACCTTACACTGTAGTTACAAAAATGTGCAATCTCAGTGGCTTAAAAAAACCGTAGTTTTGCTCAGACAAAGTTGTCTATGGATCCTGACAACCCTCCAGGGAAGAACACAAGATAAGGGGAAGAGAATGCTGGAGGGGGTCAACCTGGTAATTCAATGGGTCACCTGGGACATGCCGCATGTTGCTTTTGCTGACAACCCATAGACTAGAACTAGTTACAGACCCCTAAGTGACTGTAAGAGGCAGGGTAGTAAAATCATTCCAGGTAGCAGGAAAGAGATGTGAACTGGACATGGGTTCACACTAAGAGTCTTTACTACTTATCTATACTAGAAATTGCAAGACTTTTTCTCTTTAAATACATTCACTATTTTTTTTACTTAAATAAATGTATTCAAAAAGGAAACTGCATCTATCAATGAAAAACTTCTATTATATAGTATTATTTATTTTTAACCATTGCAGAATAAAATCACAATAGTTACATGACCAACAGAGTCTATATATAACTTAAATACAAGTTCCATCATTTAAGAACCACTGTTCTAATGTTAAAATACCTAATATTCATTGAGCACCTGGCATGTGTCAGTGAGTGCTCTAGGCATTCCATTTGATTCACCAAACAACCCAAAGTGTTAGATGCTCTCTATTTTCCCCACTGTACAGATGAGACAAGAGAGGCAGGCAATTTTCCCAAAATCACATAGGTAGTAAGTGGCAGAGGAAGAACATGAATCTTTGTAGCTTGATTCCAGGGGATTCTGTTTCACTTCATCTCTATGTTATGTCTAAGCAACTAGAGGACAGTGACTCTCTTTGCATTCCCATCACAGGCTACACTGCCTAGTATGTACTATGAGTTGAATTCATTTTGCTTCTTTTTAATTTTTATTTTACATACATGTGAAGATTTATTACGTAGGTCAACACAGATCATGGGGGTTTGTTTTACAGATTATTTCACTGCTCAGGTATTAAGCCCAGCACCTAATAGTTATGTTTTCTGCTTCTCTCCTCCTCCTACCCTCCCCACTTAAGTAGACCCCAGTTTCCTTCTTTGTATTCATAATGTCTTATCATTTAGCTCCTACTCATAAATGAGAACATGCAGTATTTGGTTTTCTGTTCTTGCATTAGTTTGCTAAGGATAATAGCCTCCAGCTCCATCCATGTTCCCTCAAAAGACGTGATCTTGTTCTTTCTTATGGCAACATAGTATAGTATTCCATAGTATGTATGTACCACATTTTCTTTATCCAATCTGTCACTGATGGGCATTTAGGTTGATTCCATGTCATTGCTATTATGAATAGTGCTGCAGTGAACACTCACATGCATATGTCTTTATTGTAGAATGATTTATACTCATCTGGGTATACACCCAGTTATGGGATTGCTGGGTTGAATGGTAGTTCTGCTTTTAGCTCTTTGAGGAATCGCCATACTGCTTTCCACAATGGTTGGACGAATTTACACTCCTATCAACAGTGTATAAATGTTCCCTTTTTGCTGAATAGATCAAATATTTTAATGCCCAAACAGCAATGACATTAGTTCATTTTAAAAAGGGGCAAGGGATGCAATGCATATACTATTCAAAAAAATTTAAGTAGAAACACAAGATTAGTTAAATTATAACATTATGCTCCTTTAATGACAATAGACAATCAAAAGAGATTACTCAGGTCTATCACATATACCTTGGTAAACCAGTTCTAGAAGCCACATGGTCTGATGCGACTCCTCACATCCTCACAATGCCAGGGCACAAGCCCCCAATGCCCTGTAGTTGACTTAACCCTGAGGCAGTCACTGCTGGTGCTACTGACAGAGCTGTTGACATAATTTCACTCCATAGCTGAGTCTCAGCTCCTTCTCAGGAAACTTACCTGGACTCTGTTGAACATGACAAGTGGTCCAGGAACATTCTGCTACTAACTGCTTATTTTATCTAGGCAATACTAAATGGTCAATCTGATCATCACTTTAGTTTGCAAAAATGTAAATAAACATAAGTAAATATTTAAACATTTAGCTTTTTATTAGTCTCATAAGGCAATAATTATGTTATTTGACACCAGTTTGGGATTTCTCCTCCGAAGTTACCACAAAGGAAAACATTATTAATATGATTTTTTTTTTCAGAGGAGACGTCATGGTGGGGAATAGAAAGACATTTAATATTACGCCAGGAGAATTAAATGTTATCTCATTTAATCTTCTAAAGTTCTCCAAGAAATGAATTGTATTGTCTTCATTTTAACAAAGAAGAAATTGGGCCTCAGAGAGTAAGTAACTGTCTAAGGTCACACAGCTAACAAGTGTCAGAACTTGGTTTTATAGATATTCTCCTGCCATTTAGTTTCTGAAGAAAATACACTCCTGTTTTGATTTTACTCCTAGTAACAAGAAGGAACTAAACAAAACGTCAAAATGAAGTTAAGTAAAACAAAGAGAAAATTATGAAGTTTCAAGTTTCAAAAGTTCTCACCAAAAGCATTTTCACTAGCAGTGAGCCGCAATATTGTCTTCATTTCCTTGCTTTCTTCCTAAATCTACCCCTATGTCTTCCATTCCAGAATCATGGAAGACCCCTCCACACTCTTAACCCAAAGGCCAAAGCCATCTTCTGTTTTCCCTTACAGCCTGTGTAAATTTCTTTCTTCACTTAGGAACTATAGAGAAAGGCAACAGACATGTGGAAATAATAAGAGTAAAAATAATGGCTAACATTTATTAAGTGTTGCTATGTGCCATAGAATTGGCAATGTAAGCCTCTAGTTAGACCAAATATGATTCATTGACATTTCAGATGAAAATCTAGTCATCTTTCTTTTTTCACACGTACACATAAAAAGATATTCTGAAGGATTTAATTTGAAAAATTAAAATATACAGAGAAAAGAGATGGAAGGTAACCAGAAATGTATCCATTGCTTAGACTGGTCCCATAAGAAAGAGTATCAGGCGTCCATTGTAGAGGCGGGAGGCATCAATGGCCTAGCTTAGAGCGACAGGACGAGGTGAAAAGTAAGGTATGAAGGAAGTGAAAAGAGGAACTGAGAGAGTCCTAGGATTTTAGGCAGAGAGGGGTATGGTAGAGGGCTAATGGGAAGGAAATCCCCAGGTTTTCACTGTATAAGTAAGAAATTCTCTCAGTTGACTTAAGTGTCTGGTGGTAGCCACTAGCAATTGAGTGATACAAAATAAACCTTTCCTTTATCTCAAATGGGAGGATTTGATTCTTTATATGTTTTTATGACTTTTGATAAGAAAGATTATGCTTTCACATAAGCATGTCAGAAAGGATTTAAAATGTGCAGTTTTTAATACAATGCTCAAAAACTGAAAGCTTAAGTTTTTATCGGTAAAATGCTGGAACCCTATCTCAGGCAGTTGGAGGCAGCACACTAAAATAACAAGGTTTATGGGTGTGAAGCTCAGGAAACTTGTCTTCAGAGAAACTAGCCAGTGATTGATAACTAGGCACATTCTTCAGCAGCCTTAATATGAGTTCCAATAAATTTAACAGGGAGCGCCTCAGGTTACAAAATTATATTTAGTAAAGTTAAATGCTTTGAGAACTAAGTCAACTTTCACTCACACATCACTAAAAAGAGTTTTTTAAGGGGTGGATGTTGGTGATGCGGGAGATGGTTGTCCATTTAAAATGTAAGATAAAGCCAATCTGTCAGGTCTATATTAAAGCTTGGTAGAATGTGCATAACTAAGGTTGTGTTTAAATCTTTGACATTGCTTGCTCTACTTGGTAATGTATTTTTCAGGGAAAAAATGTCTTTAATAGAAGACTTACTTAAATCAAAAAAATAAAGTACTAAGACTCAGAAAACCTCCAAATAAAAAGTGTTATTACAATCATCCATAAAACAGAAGTCCAAAAGTATTATGAAGAGACAAAGTGTAGCCATGGTAAAGCAGCCAAATCAAATTCCTGGGAAGACTGGGAGGCCTTCTGCTCTGGGCACTTTGCTACATGTTTGGCATCTGTGGGAAGGATGGTTGGTTCCTGGTGAAAAACAATATGAAGGAATCAGGTATTGTAAAGAAGCCATTTATGTTGGATGACCCTAAAAATCTTGTTCTTTCATAATTTATTTATGGCACCTACATGGGAAATCACTGTTAACAGAAAAAAAAAAAAACAAAACAAAACAAAAAACAAAAAAACCCCACTATTCTCTAGAATTTCGTAATTTATCCAAGGAATCAGAATTCCATCATGCAGTTCATTAGAAAGGAGCCAACACGTGGAACTCATTGTAACAGTGTTGAAAGTTTGCAAACATGGGTCAGTGAAGGAACCCAGAGATCAGCAAAGCAGGGAAGAGCAGCCATCATAGAGCTAGAGGGCTGCAAGGAGGCTGCGATGGAACCAAAGCCAGGAGTCACACCAGTCACACCGCCTGGCCCACACCAGGACTGTGAGGGGACACAACCACAGTTAGAGATGCTTCCCAAGGACAACAGGTGAAAGTGACTTTATTTCTCCACGCCTCCAACCCTCCTCACTCCCACCAGTGTCTCTTCTGGATAAACCCAGCCTAAAGTCAGTTGGCAAGGAAGCCTGGGAAGTACAATTTTTAGGAATCACATCCTGTGATAAAAAACAGATCCAGGGAAGGGCAAATGCACAATGGCAGCCATACCCTCCTATCCAAAAATGTGTTCTTGCTACTGTTTATATGCTGACTATCCCCCAAATGTTTTTTTAAACCAAAGTTTCGGTGACAGAGGCGTTATGTTGAGACATCCTCAGCATTAATATGCAGGTGGAGTGAGAATTCTACTCAATAATGGTGCCAAAACTCAAGTGGAAGCCAGCAGATACCATCAAGAAACTTCCATAAACACTGTAAACGTGGAAGAAATCAAGTATCATTCTATGAAAAAGACTTCAGGAACATTAGAGCTGAATGCAGAAGATGGAAGGCACGTATGTTTCCAAAAATTTCTATAGGTTTTTCCCTGCAACTGTATTCTGGGAGTAGAGTAGATACGTGAAAAGTGAAGCTTTTTAATTGTTAAAAACTGCCATTAAAAAAAGAGAGTGAATGGTTACAATGTGTCAGGCATATAAAACAAGTTTATAAACATTATCTCATTTAAACTTGTTTATCTCACATTTATCTCACACTAAATTTGGTGAAAAAGCATTTATAGCCCATTTATCTCACATTTATCTCACACTAAACTTGGTGAAAAAAAGCATTTCTAGCCCATTTTACAGATAGTAAAACTGAGCCTTAGAGACTCCGTAAGTGACTTGCTTAAGGTTATGCATTAGGTAAATGCTAAAGCTGAAGTACAAACCCAAACTTTACAGTGTCTCCATACTCTGCACTTAGGTCTAGTGCTAATGTATATATAAATGATTGGCAGGTTATTAATGGATAGAAATGACATTTTAAAAGCATATAAGGAGCATGGATATTTCTACTGCATCCTGACAAGCAAGAAGTTGAACACACTGAAAAATCAGCAACTCTTCTTAGAACTGTAAGTCATAGGGCAAACTACAACCCCCAAAATTGGAGAAATAGATAGGCAGGTACAGAGCATCACATACTAGCATAGAAACCTATGAGCAGAAATCTTCACAGGAACAAATGCTGGGGTGGGAAAACCTAAAGTGTAATTGGTGAATTGCTGGAGACTCAGTGTGCATAAACCTGAGGATCAAAACATCCTAGGGATTGAGTCACAGAGTGGTCCCCACACTTTCATGAGTTTTTCCTCCAGGAGCTCTACCAGGTTCTCATGGTGAACGTTAGAGAAAAATCTTGTGTTTTTAACAGAACTGGGGGAAGAGATAATTTTGAAATATGCCAGAGCATTCTGTTCTTCTTAAGAGGTCTTTTCTTAATAGAAATTATTTAAAGAGAAACAACTGCTGGGGTTTTATCAGAGCCTAACTGACCTGGGGAAAGGGAAATACCCAACTTCAGACCCCTCTAAACTTCCACATGAAAGAAGAGAAATACCCAACTCCAGACCACTACAGCCATTCTGTCTCATCACGGCGGGGAACATCTAAAACGCACTTGTTAAAGTCACAGTCCAAAGACACAGGCTCACTAAAAGTCTGAGAATTAATCACATGCAGAATGCTTTCTTTACCCTCACGTTTTACTACCACTTTACTAACAGCTTAATTATTGTGGTCCCTTTTACCCAGTACATCATGTCTGGCTATGGGGGAAAAAAAAAAAAAGCTACAAAGCACACTAAAAGACTGAAAGGAAAACCTCACATAATTTGAGGAGGCAGAGGAAGCATCAACACCAGAATCAGATATGACAGGGATGTTGGGATTACTAGATAGGAAATTTAAAACAGCTATGATTAATATGCTAAAAACTCTAATGGATAAAGTAGACAGCATACAAAAACACATGGGCAATGTAAGCAGAGTGATAGAAATTCTCAAAGAATAAAAAGGAAATTCTATAGAGATGAAAAACACTGTAATAGAAATGAAGAATGCTTTGATGGGCTTGTTAGTAGACTACATACACATGGATGAGGAAAGGACTTCTGAACTTGAAGATATCTCAATTAAATCCCCCAAAACTCAGAAGCAAAGAAAAAAAAAGACTGGCAAAAAAAAAAAGTATGTCAAAGAACTATTGGAAAGCTACTAAAAAAGGTAGCATATATATAACTGGGGATACCAGAAGGAGAGAAAGTAACAGAAAAAATATATAAAGAAGTAATAACTAAGAAGTTCCTGAAATTAACGTCAGACACCAAATGACAGATTTGGGAAGCTCAGAGAACACACACACACACACACACACACTCCCCCAAAAAACAGACAAAATCTACATCTAGGTGCATTATATTTAAACTGCAGAAAATCAAAGATAAAGAAAAATGCTGAAAGAAGTCAGAGGAAAAAACACTTTACCTATAGAGGAACAAAGATAAAAATTACATCTGACTTTTCCTTTGAAACCATGCAAGCAAGAAAAGAATAAAATGAAGTTTTTTAATGTTGAAAGAAAAAAATAAAAACCTAGAAGTCTACAACCTGAAAATTATCCTTCAAATGTGAAGCAGAAACCAAGACTCTCAGAAAAACAAAAGTTGAGGGAATTTGTTGCCACTAGATGTTCCCTGCAAAAAAAAATGTTAAAAGAAGCCCTTTAGAGAGAAGGAAAATTATATAGGCCAGAAACACGGATCTACATAAAGAAAAGAAGAGCATTGGAGAAAGAATAAGTGAAAGTATAATTAAAGCATTTTTCGTGTTCTTCATTGATTCAGCAGATAACAATTTGTTCAGAATAATAGCAGCAATATATTTGATTATGTGCGTTTACATACATAGGCTTATGAATAAGTGAAAGAAATGACAGCAATAAAACAAGGAACAGGAGAGAGGAATTATGATTATTTTGTTATCAAAAGGTAATTGTTACAGTGTTATTTGACAGTGGAGTTGGATTAGTTGTAAGTGTATTTTGCAAATTCTAAGTTAACCACTAAAAAGAGTTAAAAAGTGCATCTGAAATGCTAAGAAAGAGGAGAAAAATGCTCAGTAAAACCCTAAAAGGCAGGAAGAAAGAGGGAAAACCAAAAATAGGAAAAAGGAATGAGTGCAGCATACAGAAAACAGTAACAAATATGGTAGATGATAATACAACTACATTTAAAATTAAATGTTAATAGTCTAAATACACCAATTAAAAGACAGAGATTGTCAAAGTGAGTCAAAAAGAAGACAAAATCATATGCTACCTACAAGTAACTCACTTTAAATATAAACACACATATAGATTAAAAGTAAACAGATGGAAAATATGTGCCCTGCTAACAGTGATCTTAAATTTTAAAAGGTGGGAGTGGCTACATAAATTTCAGTCAGAACAGACTTCAGAGCAAAGAAAGTTTTCAGAGATCAAGAGGAACATTACATTATGATAAATGGTGAATTCCCCAAGAAGATATAACAATCCATATGAGTGTCTGCCTAGCAATGAGCATCAAAAATGTGAGGTAAAACCTGATACAACTGCAAGGAGAAATAGATGAATCTACTATTGTAGTTGAAGACTTTAACAAATCTGTCAGAAACGGACAGATCTCATAGGTAGAAAATTAGTTAAGACACAGTTGAATGCAACCAGGGCATTAATCAACAGTATACCATGGACATATAGAAATTAACTTCATCCAACAGCAACAGAATACACATTTTTCTCAAACTCACATGGAACATTCAGCAAGAGTGATCATATTCTGGGCCAGAAAACACATCTTAACAAGTTCTTTAAAAATAGGAATCATACAATGTCTGCTCTTGGACCACACTAGAATTAAACTAGAAATTAATAGCAGAAAAATATCTGGAAAATCCCCAAATACCTGGAGATTAAACAATACACTTCTAAATGACATATGGATCATTGAAGAAATGTAAAGATAAGTTTAAAAATATGTTTAAATAAAAAGTGAAACACAACTTAAAATTTATGCAGTTCAGTAAAAGAAGTGCTTAGATGGAAATTTAAAGCATTGAAGGCGTATATTAGAAAAGAAGAAAGATCTAAAATCAACAATTTAAGTTTTCCAGAACTAGATAAAAGAAAATTAAATTTAAAGTAAGCAGAAGAAAAATAATAAAAATCGGAACAAAAATCAGTGAAATCGAAAACAGAAAATCAATAGAGAAAATCAATGAAACCAAAAGCTGGTTCTTGAAAATATCAATAAATTCAGTAAGACTCTAGCCAGCCTAAGGAAGTCAAGAGACAGAACACAAATTTAAATATTGGGGATGAACAAGTGGACATATATATCCCATGGATATTAAAAGGATGATAAATGAATACTATGAAAAACTCTATGTTCACAAGTTTGAGAGCCTAGATAATATGAAGCAATTCCTTGTAAAACACAATCCACCAAACTCACACAAGAAGGAATATACAAACGAAATGGCCTATATCTATTAAAGAAATTGAATCAATAATTAGTAATCTATCAAAACAAAAAGCATCTAGACCAGATGTGTTCATTGGTGGTTTTTATCAAACTTTCAAGAAAAATACACTGATTCTCTACAATCTCTTCAGGAAGATAGAAACAGAAGGAATACTCATTCAAAGAGGCCAGTGTTACCCTAACATCAAAACTAGACAAGATCACTAAAAGAAAACTACAGACCAGTACTTTTTATGAACATATATACAAAAATCCTCAACAAAATAACAAATCAAATCCAACAATGTATAGGAAAAATTATATGCTATGGCCAAAAGAGATTTATCTCAGACACGTGTGTAAGACTGGTTCACCATTCTAAAATAAATTACCGTAATCTATCACATCAACAGGCTAAAGAAGAAAAACCACATCATTATATTAATAGATGCAGAAAAAGCTTTTGACAAAATCCATGACCCATTCATGAGAAAAACTTTCAGTAAAATAGGAATAAAGGACAACTCCCTCCACTTAATAAAGAATGTCTATAAAGAACTCACAGCTAACATCAAACTTACTAATGAGAAACTAGAAGCTTACTAAGACTAGAAACAAGGCAAAGATGCCCCCGCTCACCAGGGCTTTACATCATTCTGGAAACCCCACCTAATACAATAATACAGAAAAAGGAAATAAGAGGTATATTGAATGGGAAAGAAGAAATAAAATTTTTTTATTTGCAGATGACATAATTGTCTCTGTATAAAATCTAACAGAATCAACCAAAAATCTGGAACTAATAAATATTTATATTTATTAACATAAATATTAATTATATGTAATTAATAACATATCAATTTGATATAATTAATTGATTATTTAATATTTATATTTAATTATATATTGATATTTAAATATATTTAAATAATTAATTAATATATTCAATTATATAATTGATAATATAAATAATAAATATTAATTATAAGGTAGAGGTAAGGTACAAGGTAGAGGATACAAGGTTAATAATCAGAAGTCAACCATTTTCTTATATACCATCAATGATAAAGTCGAATTTAAAATAAAAAAAAAACACCACTTGTATTAGCACCTCAAAAAACAAAATACTTCTGTACAAGTCTAACAAAATATGTACAAGACCTCAAGATCTACCTGAGAAAAACTACAGAACTCTGATGAAAGCAGTACAATAACCAAAAAACTGGAGAGATATTCCATTTTTGAAGATAGGAAGACTTAATAATGTTAAGATGTTCACTATACCCAAATTGATCCGTAAGTTTAAGGAAATTCCAATAAATATCCAAGTAAGGTTTTTTTTGTTTTTTTTTTTTGAGCCAGAGTCTCATTCTGTCTCCCAGGCTGGAGTGCAGTGGCATGATCTCGGCTCACTGCATCCTCCGCCTCCAGGGTTCAAACAATTCTCCTGCCTCAGCCTCCCGAGTAGCTGGGACTACAGGCACATGCCACCATGCCTGGCTAGTTTTTTGTATTATTATTAAAGACGGGGTCTCACCGTGTTAGCCAGGATGAGCTCGGTTTTCTGATCACGTGATCCAATAGCCTGGGCCTCCGAAAGTGCTGGGATTACAGGCGTGAGCCACTGCTCCCGGCCCCTAGAAAGAAAGTTGTTTTATGGGTATTGACAAGATGATTCTAAAGTTTATATGGAGATGCAAAAGACTCAGACTATCAGACACAATTTGAAGGAGAAAATAAAGCTGGAGTACTGACATTAACCAACTTGCTATGAAGCTACAGTAATCAAGATAGTGTGATACCAGCAAAAGAATAACAAAATAGATTAATAGAACAAAAGAGCCTAGAACTAAACCTATATAAACAGTTAACTGATCTTTGACAAAGGAGCAAAAACAATACAACGGAGAAAAGATAGTCCTTTCAACAAATGGTGATAGAACAACTGGACATCCACATAACAAAAAAAAAAATGAATTTAGACACAGACTTTACAATGTTCATAAAAGTTAATTAAAAGCATACCAAAGATAAAAATGTACAATGCAAAATTATAAAACTTCTAGAAAGTATAGGAAGAAATCTAGATGACCTTGGGTTTGGCAATGACTTTTCAGATATAACACCAAAGGTATGCTCAATGAATGAAATAATTGATAAGCTGGACTTCATTAAAATTAACCGCTGCCATGCAAAATACACCATCAAGAGAAAGAAAAGACAAGCCACAACTGGGTCAAAATATGTGCAAAACACATAGCTGATATAGAACTGTTATCCAGCAGTGGCTCACACCTGTAATCCCAGCAATTTGGGAGACTTAGGTGGGCTGGTCTCTGAGGTCAGGAGTTTGAGACCAGCCTGGCCAACATAGTGAAACCCCGTCTCTACTAAAAATACAAAAATTAGCTAGGCATCGTGGTGCGTGCCTATAGTCCCAGCTACTCAGGAGGCTGAGGCAGGAGAACCTCTTGAATGCTGGAGGTGGAGGTTGCAGTGAGCTGAAATTGTACCACTGCATTCCAGCCTAGGCAACAGAGCAAGACAAGAGCAAAAAAAAAAAAAAAAAAAAAAAAAAAGGTTATCCAAATATGCAAAGATTCTTACTCAACAGTAAGAAAAGAAACAACCCAATTAAAAAGTAGTCCAGAGACAATTGCATCAAAGTAGATATACAGATGGCAAACAGGATCTGAAAAGATATTCCACATCATATGCCATTAAGGAAATGCAAATTAAAACAACAGTGAGATACCACCACCCATGTATTAGAACAGCCAACATGCAGAATACTGACAACTACAAGTACTGCAGACGATGTGGAGCAACAAGAACTCTCTTTCAATAATGGTGGGAATATAAAATGGTACAGCCACTTTGTAAGACCATTTGGCAGTTTTTTACAAAACTAAACATGCTCTTATTGTATAATCCAGCACTTGTGCTCCTTGGTATTTGCCTAAAGGAACTGAAAGTTTATATCCACACACACAAAAAACTTGCACATGAATGTTCATAGCAGCTTAATTCATAATTGCCAAAACTTGGAAGTATGTGAAATGTCCTTCAGTAGGTTAATAGATAAAATGTGGTACATCCAGACAATAGAACATTATTCAGTGCTAAAAAGAAATGAGCTATCAAGCTATGAAAAGATGTGAAAAAATCTTAAATGTCTATTATTAAGTGAAGAAATTCTTCTGAAAAGGCTACATATTTCACAATTTCAAATATGACATTCTGGAAAAAGCAAAACTATAGAAGCAGTAAAAAAAATTAGTGTTTGGCATGGGTTAGCAGGCAGTGATGAACAGGTGGAGCACAGATGATTGATAGAACAGTGAAAATACTCTGTATGACACTGTAGTGGTGGATACACATTATTATACATTTGTCCAAACTGATAGAATGTGCAATATCAAGAGTGAGCCATAATGTAAACTATGGACTTTGGGTAAAGATGATGTGTCAATGTAAGTTCATCAGTTGTCACGGATGTACCACTCTGGTGGGAGATGTTGATGATAGATACTGTGTATGCATAGCAGGAGGGGGTATGTGGGAAATCTCTGTGCCTTCCTCTCAATCTTGTTGTGAGCCTAAAACCATTCTAAAATACGAAGCCTAAGAAAACAAAGAAAAGTCTATCGATTGTGTGAGAAGAGATACCATGCTTATTTTTCATGGTTTACCACAGTTAACTTATCGGTTACTTATCTTTTCACAAAGACATTGCCTCTTTCAGTCACAGATGTAGGACTCTGTTGGAAGATCCTCAAATTTTATATTTAAGATTATAGAGAAAAATGATTTTTTTTTCCTTAGCAAGTAAAGCTATGTTGAAAAGAGCGAACAATTTTCTGGCTTGGATCCATGTTACCCGTTTCAGAGCATCAATGTGTGAAGCAATGGCAATATTTTTGTTCATGCTATTAGACTGAACCCACAGCTTTCATAGAAAAAAAAAAGGCTCCTTATTTAATACTTTAATGTGGCCAGTTTAACATAGGCTCCACATACACAGCAAAAGCAACAACTTCAATAAAAAAAATTGACTAAAAACTAGACAAAAATGAGGCACTATTTTCTTCATGTATTGTATTTGTTATAGAATGTTCTCATATACTTCAGGGAAATGAGCATAAATATTATAAGTTCTAAAGGTAAAACTGATATTTCCCAATGGTAGTTCTTAAAATAATTCCTTTTTAAATGATGTTCTTCATTTGAATATATTGCAAAATATTTCAGTGTCCCAAATGATGTCCATACTAAGAATGATATAAAGTTAGCTTCCCATCTCTATTAAAATTTCCTTTGGCAATCAAATATTTGAAATGTCTGAAAAACTGATTTTTCTCTTTGGCTACTCAGTTTTTATTCATCTTTCTTTTGTTCTTAACAAGTTTTCAGTTGTACTTGTAACATTCTCTGCTGTGACATATAATAGAAAAGCAATTGGCCTCGTATTTTATCCTTCCCACCTTTCTTACCATAGTTTTATGATCACACAATAATTTTAGTTATCATTAACTTGTATTTTGAATGTATAAGCTGATATTTTGCTTACTTCCCTAAGGTTGTTCATCTATGTGAAACATCTAAATAGTATTAAAACAAGTCTAATAAATCCTTAAAGTATCCAATTGGAACCAATACAGACAAATCACTAGGAAAATTATGTAGGTGTGGTTCATGTCTAACCTACAGTCATTATGTTAAATCATGATGTCTGGGGCAGCTGGTTGAATTTATATATTAAACATAAATTTTGTAAGTGACACTTTTTCTAATATGCTATGATTTTACTTTTCTGAACTTCAAGTCTTATTTCATTAGAATGACTCAAATAACGACACTGGAAACTCACAAAAATTTTCATCAAATTTAAGGTTTATGGAACATGTCACCTAAAAGATGTAAAAGCTGTATTGTTCTCATTTCTTTTTTCTGTGTGCCTGCTATTTAAAATCAAAAGACTTATACTTGGTAGAAGTGAAGAGCAAAAGATTGGATGAGAACACATTAGAAATCCAAATATGAACAAAAATTACTTTGTATTCCACTCACATGACTAGATATTTTAAAAATTAAACTGTTGAGAGAGATCAATTTATTTCAGGATGTGAGCAATCTTTCTGTGAATTTAGAATAATTTATATTTTTCCCTTTGAACTAATATTAATTCAGAGGTAAGATTACCTGTATTATTTTCCATATGATATTTCCTTATGTGATCAAAATTCAA
Organism: Theropithecus gelada; assembly: GCF_003255815.1. Taxonomy (NCBI): domain Eukaryota; kingdom Metazoa; phylum Chordata; class Mammalia; order Primates; family Cercopithecidae; genus Theropithecus; species Theropithecus gelada. The sequence goes on from NC_037676.1 coordinate 118,172,706, forward strand.
CAGGACAGTGCAATATTGAAGTGAAGAAGTGCAATGTGGATGGGCAGGGTAGTAGCAATGGAAAACACAGAAGGGAAATACGTGTGACAGAATGGTCATTATTATTATTATTATGCCTTTATTATCCCAACTACCTTCTAAGGATGAGTTTAAATGGAGAACCCTTTTAAGTTAAGCACCTTGATGTGTTTGCTCTGCACAGGAGAAAAAAAAGAGGTGAAGGGAAGAGACTGATATACTTGGTAGAAAATGTAACCACTTCTTATGACTCCAAATCTGTTGTAAATCCTACTGAACTTATGAAAAGCTTCATAGAAGTGAATCCATAGCAGAGACTGCTGATGGGGCTGAGTTTTGTGTCTGGACTGGATATAGGATATAAAAGTGAAGGGAGCCACGAAAATATAATCTCCTAGATATGAGAAGAATGTGGGAAATGTCATGGAATATGAAGGGTTATGGAATTTGGAAGGTTTTAAAAATCATATCCTACTTAAAATCCTTAAGAGAAGGGAACTATGCCTAATATCTTGGTCAGTTCAAGGAAATCTGTAACATTGTCTATTTGATCTGCATAGCATCCCTGTGTCTCATGCATAGTAAGTAATCAATATGTATTTGTTAAATGAATATTTCTTATTCAGTTTAAACTGTATAATTATAGTAAGAAACTTTAAGCAGTAACTATTTCTTCCTTTCCCTTTACCTGTTGTCTATACTCACCAATCTTTGACATTTCTTTCCTTGTCTTGAGCATGTAACTACATCTTGGTAAGGTATCTGGATGAAAAACAAAAAGTTCAGTCAACCGTAGGTCTATGACATTATAAACTTAAATAATGAGTGCAGTGATTTGAAAATTATATTTATTGTTATCAATCAATCATCAACATAGTTCTGTATACAGTGAAAGTTACTTTTAATAATTTGCGTCTCAATGTTTTTCTAGTCCTTTGTCTCCCCTCCTGACGTCTATAGTAAAATGATCAGTCAGGCTGTTCAAATCAGCGGAGATTTAAAGCAATGTAGAAGAAACCCTGAAAAGGAAACTAAAACCTCCACACTCGCCCACCTGTGTTTCAGCTGCAAAGTTTCCAAGAAAAAAATTAGCAGAGAAAAAGAGACTAAGAGCACAACGGAAAAGAAAATAGATGGTTAATGGAATTGCCCTTTGAATGAGAAATGGAATATCCCGTCAACTCTGGTGTCAAAGTTCTGCTGCAAAATCCTATTCTTCCCTGGTGCACTTTTCCTCAATGAATCAGACTGCATAATCCTGAGTAAAATCACACTGGGAAAAGCCAAAGATTGGAAAACTTTGTCATATCACAAAACAACAACAACAACAAAAAACCCCACTGGCTATCAAGATTAATCCATCAGTAGCTTCTACCAAGATCAAGATTGTTTTACACATTATCTCTCTCAAATCAGTGTGCTTACTAATCTGTTACCTTATACACCTCTCCAAAATGAATTATAATGAAATAATACCAGGGAAAAGAATATTAAAATTTTAGCAAAGCAATTTTTTGGTCCAGATGGGAAACCACTTGAGCTTAAAATGGACTGTAATGAATAAGGAAAAAAAGTAAAATCTTGTGCATTTTATTTAATTCATAACCCAAATTTGCTGATGTATGCTTCCTTACAATGTTTCCAAGGCTCAGATTTTGCTTAAAAGATGTATTTTAGTAGAATTATGTGGACTTCCATTAATCCGCATGAAAATATACAGATCATAGGACAGCATGAAGTTATTTCTTGAGCCTTCTATGTGGACAAAACAGAACATGCAGAGTGTACTGTTATACTTCCTAAATAATGAGGCCTTAGTCCTCTTACACAGCTGACGATCTAACCCACCCTTCAAGTTCTTCAAGGATGGTGACTTCGCAAGCTCTTAATCACCATTCAACCTTACTTTACCTTGCTACCTAGAATTCTTACCTTATACCTTTGAAATGATCAGACCTCTGATTGGGATAGTTCCCTGAACTCATTCTTTATGTGAATGGCAGCCCTGAAGAATCTATCCTGATTTATAAATTGTCTTTTCAAATCCCTATCTGTTTTTTTTCCACGTGAATGTTAATTTTTTAAAAAAGACATAATTTTAGACTTACAGAAAGTTGCTAAAATAGTATGGAAATTTCTCATATACCCTAGCCCTTGTGTAAATATCTTATATAACCATAGAACATGTATAAAAACTAAAAAATTAATCTAAACTAAACTAAACTAACTAAAAAATATGTTAACCGAGCTATAGAATTTATTTGGATTTTACCATCTTTCCACTAATGTTCTATTTCATTTCTAGAGAATAACAAAGAATCTCACATAACATTTAGTTGCCATGTGTCTCTCCCTCCCTCTTTCTTCCACTTTTCCTTCCCTTCTTCCTTCTTTCTTTTTGCACTTCCACACTAGGCCTGTCTTATTTTCCCTACCCCAAACTGGAGTCAACCAGTTCTCCAATGAGCCTTGGTTCTTTTTATTGGAGAATGGTATTTATAAAACAAAATTTAAATGCTAGATATAGCTCACTATTACTGGGGTATTACAATTTCTAGCCCCTCTCAGTGGGCAGAGCTAGGATAATATATATTGTTTTTGTTGTTATTATTATTATCAAATCCAATCTACTAAAACAAATCCATGATACCCCCAATTCCAATCCAGAATCACAAGGTCCATTCTAGCTTTCACTGTTTTATTATGTGACTTCTTTCTTCAAAAGTGAGTGTTCTGATCCTCCTTCCCCATAATATGTTTCTCTACATGATAAACTTTAGTACACACATTTTGTTATACCAGTCCTAGTAGACCAATACATACGGATTTTGACAAATGTATGGAGTCACGTAGCCAGTACAACAGTGTCATACAGAACAATTCCATTGCCTCAAACTTCCCTCATGCTGACCCACCCTGCACCCCTCAACCCCTGGCCACAACCAGTCTACTTTCCACCCCTATAACTTTGTGTGATTGAAAGTGTCATATAAACGAAATCACACATTATGTAAACTTTCAGTCTGGCTTCTTTCGCTTACCAAAACGCATGTAAAATTTACTTCTGTTCCTGCATGAATCAATAATTACTTTGTTCCTTTTTATTGCTAAGTGGTATTCCATGTTACTAATGTACCATACTTTTTATATCCATTCATTAGTTGAAGGACATCTTGTTTCCTATTTATAGTCCAACTATTATACTATAAATAAAACTGCTATACACATGCACAGAAAAATTTTTGTGTGAACATAAATTTTATTTTCCTTTAGTAGATGCCTAGAAGTGGAATTGCTGGGTCATATCACATATAAATATTTAACTTTATAAATTCTCCAAGGTGTTTGTACTATTTCGTATTCCCATCAGTAATATATGTGTTGAAATGTCACTTGATTCCTATCCTTGCCAGACCAAGTTTTTCTGGTCTTTCCTTTTCTTTTTGGTATTCCATTAGACTTTTTTGCAGTATTCTTTAATACCATTTTAATATCTGTGGTGTTGTCTCCTTTTTGGATCCTGATATTGGTAATTTGTGTCTTATTCGCTATTTTTGAAATAAGTCTGGCTAGAGGTCTTTAAATTTTATTGATCTTTCCAAAGAGTCTTTTGGTTTCATTTCTTTTTGCCTATTATTTTTCTGTTTTAATTTCATCAATTCGTGTTCTTCTTTCTAGTCCTTCCTTCTGCTTCCCTTGGATTTAATTTGCCCTTTTTACAGGAGTCTAATGGTAAAAGTTTACATGAAATAATTTGAGACTTTTTCTAATATAATTACTGATTGTTGTAAACATCCATGTAGGCACTGCTTTAGCTACAACCTACAAATTGTGATCATGTTGTGCTTTCATGTTTATTTAGTTCAACACATTTCTTCATTTCCTTTGAGACTTCCTCTTAGACTTTGTTATTTTACATCGTACAGTTTAATTTCCAAATATTTTGGGATTTACCAAATACCTTTATGTTCTTGATTTCTAGTTAAATTCCACTGTGGTCCAGAAGTATTCTTCTTATATTTTCTATGCTTTTCATTTTTGTAATGTGTGCTTTATGGCCCAGAAAACACAATATATTGGCAAATGTTCCATTTACAATTGAAAAAATATCTGTATTATGCTGTTAATATGTGGAATGTTCTAGAAATGCCAGTTAGGTTTAAATAGTTTTGCTTATTAATATAGCTACTCTAGCTATTTTTTGGTTGTTGTTAGTGTGGTATTCCTTTCTGCATCCTTTCACTTCCTATTTGTCATCTTATTTAAAGTTGGTCTCTTGTAGACAAAATATAGTTAGGTCTTGCTTTTTCATTCATTCTGATAACCTCTTTTAAATGACGTTTTTAGGCTATTTACTTTTTGTGTGATTGTACACACATTGGAAATTTATTCTATTTGTTCCTTCTTCTTCCTCCTTCTGCCCTACCTCCAATTTTGGTCAATTAAACATTTTTCCATTATTCCTTTTTATTTCTTCTATTGATTAACTATTTACATCTTTAAAAAATTTAACTGGTTTTCCTAGGGTTTAAAATAAACATTTTTAACTAATCAGAGTCTACCTTCAAACATACTGCTTTACATATAGTATATGACTTACGACAATATGTCTCCAATTCTCTTCTATGCTTTGTGCTATTTTATCATACAATTTAATTTTATGCATGTATAAATCAAAATGCTTTGGTACTGTTTTTCCTTTAGAAGGTTATCTTTTATAGCAATCAAAAATAAGGAAAATAAAATTTATTTTAACTTCGTTTCTTTTCTAGAAATCTTCATTTCATTGTTTAGATCAAAGTTTCAGTCTGACATAATTTTGCTTTAGCTTAAAAAAGTTTCTTTCACATTTCCTGGAGACTAGGACTTGCAGCAGAATTTCCTGAGGTTTTGTTTGCCTGAGAAAATATGTATTTGCCCTTCATTTTTGAGAGATAATTTTTTGGGATACAGAATTCTGACTTTATGCCTTTTTTTTTTTCTTTTACCACTTTAAGTTTGTCATTTCATTGTCTTCTGACTTGAAGTCTGCCATAATTTTTGTTCTTCTGTATGCTATGTTTCTTTTTCCTCTATTTGCTTCAAGATTTTCTCTTTGTCTTTTGTTCTCAACAGTTTAAATATGATATGCCTAAGTTTAAGTGTGATATGCCTCTTCTTCCTCTTTTTGGAAGTGTAGTTCGTTGTCTCTTACTACTTTATGGAAATTCTCTGCTACTGTTTTTTCATGTATTTCTTCTGCCTCATTCTCTCTCCCCTCTGTTTTTAGGATTCCAGTTACACATACGTTAGAAGATTAGACATGGTATCATTGCTTTGGATATTCTGGGGCTTTGTATTCATCTGGGTAGTTTCTATTGATAAGTCTTCAAGTCGACATTTTTTCTCCTTTGTGCTGACTTTATAGATGAGTGCATTGAAGGCATTCCTTGTATGCTACTGCTTTTTGTTTTTGTTTTTTATTGCATTTCCATGTGATTCTTTTCTATAGCTTCCATCTGTTGACATCCACCTTGATGTCTACCTTTTACATTTGAGCTTCAACATTTTATAGTTATTCTAAATTCCATGTCAGATATTTCTGATGAATGTCTCACACCTAAATCTAATTCTGATCATTGCTTTGACTTCTGAGACTATGTTTTCTCTTGAAGTTCTGTATGCCTTATAGTTTTTTGTTGAAAGTTGGTCATCTTGTAAAGTGTATTACAGAATGAAATGAATAGATTTTATTCCTGAAAATGAGTATGTCTTTCCTTGTGCAAAACCTTTTATATGTGGGTTTAGCTTTATCTGGATATGAGGATTGTTGTTGCTACACACCACCACATTGAACTTCTTAAGTGAGACGGGGCGTAGGAATGGGGGGGGGGGGGACTGGGCATGGGGAAGAATCATCCTGGGGCGCTTCTTGTCTTTCTTGTGTAACTGTTGTTCTTCCCCCGTACTTTCACATCATAATGAAAGCTTTCTGAAGACTCTCTTGGTATTTGCAGTGAGCACCCTATTAATTCATGGAAAAAGAACCTGCAGAAAGGTATGGCCTCTACCAGCTCCTCAGGTACACATGAGTATCACAGTTCTGCCAGCCCACATCCAGCCTTTGTCAAATTGTGTCTGGAATTGGCGAGTTCTTGGTGTCGCTGACTTCAAGAATGAAGCCGTCGACCCTCTGTGGTGAGTGTTACAATTCCTAAAGACGGTGTGTCCCGAGTTTGTTCATTTAGATATTCAGGTGTGTCTGGAGCTTCATCCTTCTGGTGGGTTCGTGGTCTCGCTGACAGGAATGAAGCTGCAGACCTTTGCATGAGTGTTACAGCTCTTGAAGGCAGCAGGTCTGGAACTGTTCATTCTTCCTGGTGGGTTTATGTCGTTGCTGGTTGCAGGAATGAAGCTGCAGACCTTCACGGTGAGTGTTACAGCTCATAAAGCTGGCGTGCACCCAAAGACTGAGCAGCATCAAGATTTATTATAAAGAGTGAAAAAACAAAGTCTCCACACTATGGAAGGGGACCCAGTTCGGTTGCCACTGGCTTGGCACAGCCTGCTTTTATTGCCTTATCTGGCCCCACCCACGTCCTGCTGGTTGGTCCATTTTACAGAGAGCTGATTGGTCCATTTTACAGAGAACTGATTGGTCCGTTTTGACAGAGTGCTGATTGGTGCATTTACAATCCCTGAGCTAGACACAGAGTGCTGATTGGTGCATTTACAATCCTTTAGCTAGACACAGTGCTAGACAGAAAAGTTCTCCAAGACCCCACTAGGTTAGCTAGATACAGAGTACTGATTGGTGTATTTACAAACCTTGAGCTAGACATAGGGTGCTGATTGGTGTATTTACAATCCCTTAGGTAGACATAAAGGTTCTCCAAGTCCCCACTAGACCCAGGAGCCCAGCTGGCTTCAGCTAGTGGATCTCGCACCAGGGCTACAGCTGGAGCTGCCCGCCAGTCCTGCACCAGCACCTGCACTCCTCAGCTCTTCCACGGTCGAAGGGACCAGGTGATGGCGCAGGGGGCAGCGCTGGCCAGGGAGGCTTGGGCCGGGAGTCCCGAGACCTGCCTCGCGGGGAGGCAGCTGAGGCCAACTGAGAAATCAAGCGCAGCGCAGGCGGGCCAGCACTGCTAGGGGACCTGGCGCACCCTCTGTAGTTGCTGGCCGGGGTGCTAAGCCCCTCACTGCACGGGGTCTGTGGCGCCAGCCAGCCGCTCTGAGTGCGGGGCCGCGGATCCCACACCTACCCGGAACTCGCGCTGGCCCGCGAGCGCCGCACACAGCCAGGGTTCCCCTCCGCACCTCTTCCTGGACACCTCCCCACAAGCTGAGGGAGCCGGCTCCAGCCTCCGCTAGCCCAGAGCGGGGCTCCCACAGTGCCATGGCGGGCTGACGGGCTCCTCAAGCGCCACCAGGGTGGATGCCAAGGCAGAGGAGGCGCGGAGAGCGAGGGCTGCTAGCAGGTTGTCGCCTCTCAATATGTTGCATTGTCTCTACCCCAGGTAAATTCTGAGCAAGGGTTTATCTCTCCTCAGGATTTGCTCCAGCTCTTGTGTGCCACCTCAACTCTCTGATGGACTCACCAAAGCTGTGAAAATGTAAAGTTAACCTGGCTCTTATTCATTGTAAAGTTGGGAGTGATGCTCCTTCAGCTTATTATATCTAAGGGTACAACTGCTTTTTAAATTAATTACACAGTAAATCTTCTAGTTCATATCTTTTAATTAGAAAAAAAAACCAACCCTCCACTGATGTTGAGATTTAAACAGTACATATTGACATTTTTAACAAATGAAAGGGAAACAGTTTCAGATGCTGAAGCTTCGTAGCTCTGCACATATGAGAGAAAATGATCAACTTATTTTGGCCTATTCTGGACTGAAATGTCATTTAAGTATAAGGCAGGATTAGCAGAATACTTCCAGTGATAAAACTGAAGCTGAGAATGAGACAGGGATGATGTCAGAATGAGGGTGAGAGGATACTTCTTTGCCACACAAAACTAAGGCTGAATTTCCAATAGCTTCTCAGTCTTTACTGTACCGTCCTTAATAAAATGAAAGAGCTACAGATAGTAAGAAATTGTATTATTCCCAAGTATCTTCTCTTTTGTCTTTAAATTAAACATTTTTTAGACCATGCATTCATTTACATATTTTTTCTTTTTGAAGAACAGTCGTTTTCTAATGCCATACACTCTGTATAGTGTGGGAATATGCAGTGAACAGAACTTCCTAAAATAGCTCAGATAATAGAATACAGGAGAATATACACATAAATGTTGTGATAAATAATATAGCAGAATTCCATGTAGCAAGATTCAATGCAGCCAAGGAGAACTTACATGTTTTAATGGTCAATAGAGTGGGTGCTGGACTTAGGTTCAGTAGGTTTGACTTTTGTCTCTCTGACTTACTAATTATACAACCTTGAAACGACTTACTTCTTCAGGGCCCTCCCTTTAAAATGATAATAGTAATGGTAGCAATTGATAGAAATGTCATGAAGATTCAGTGTGTTAGTTTTAAGTTGAACAATATGAAATTATCAAGAATCCACTCCTTTTCACCCAGAAAAATGGCAATTTCATATGGTTCAACCTTATGCATTGTAAGTGCTTGGCATCGTGCCGAAAGGTGGTGTAGTGCATTGAACTGTGTTCCTCCTGCCTCAAAGATGTTCAGGTCCTGACCCCCAATGCCTGTGGGTAAAACCATATTTGGAAATAAGGTCTTAGCAGCTGCAATCAAGTTAAAATGAAAATTATCCTGGAGTAGGGTGGACACTAAAAGCAATAATTGGTGTCTTTGCAAGAGAAAGGAGAGGGAGATTTGGCTTCAGAGATACAGAGGAGACATACAAGAGGAAAGTAAAGTGAAAACGGAAACAGATACTAGACTGATGTGTCTACAAGCCTAGGAATGTCCAGGATTGCCACCATCAGAAGCTACGAGGAGACAGAAAGGATTCTTCTCTGGCGTCTTCAGAGGGAACATAGCTCTGTGGAGTTTTTGTTTTGTTTTGTTTTTGATCTTTGAGTTCCTATCGCTAGAACTTTGAGATAATACATTTCTGTGATTTTAAGCCATCAAGTGTGTGGGAATATGTCACAGCAGCCATTGGAAACTAATACAGATGTCAATCTTTGGTACATACTATCTATAACTCATTAAAACACAGAGGGGCAATGATTCATTTTGACAGAGGAGAAAACATTAAAGAAAGACTTCAGTAGTGATTATTCAGGAAGAAGAAAAGGTCCTTCCAGATGAGGGAATTCCATAAACAAATGTATGAAAAAATAAGCTTCTATTTACACAAATTTGATTGCAACATCTAAGAGGAATAAAGAATGATGATTCTAGGCATGAATAATCCATGGTAGGTTTCTTATGCTATGCTGGAAATGTAGTTTCTGTGCTATTGGTAGCAAAGTTTCAGAGCCATTTTTTAAAGCTATAAGAATCATGTGAACCAACTAGTATTTTCTAAATATCAGTCTGGTAGCAGTGTATGGCTTAGATGGGGATGGAGGAGGCTTCATATGGCTGTTGAAATAGTCATGGCTAGGACCATGCAGGCCCAGAAGGAGAACAGGAAAAGAAGAAGATAAAAGAACGATTTTAGATGTAGAATTTGTGTAATTGCACATTATTTGGAGTGACTGAGAGGAATAAACAATAATTATTTCCAGATTTCTAGTCTAAAATATGAGTGGATTGAAGTAACATTTACAGATGGAATACATGTGAAAGAATTTCTTTAGTGAGAATTGGAGAAAAAGTGAGGTTGAGGAAAATATCCAGGTAAAAATTTCTATAGCATCTGGACATGTGGATCTGGACATTTGGGGAGAGGTGCTTACTGGAGTTACTAGGTTTTAGATAGAAGTTGAAGGAGTAATGGTAGCTGTGCTGACCCAGGGTGATTGTGCAGAAGGAAACAGTGAAAAAGGTTAGGCAGAGAAAGGGGAATCTGTCATGAAGACTGAAAAGTAGACACACAAAAATGTGGCCTGAGGATGGGAAGCTAATGAAATGGCAAAACTCAAAGCAGAAATTTCAAGGACAGGGCTATGTGAAACTCTGGAAGGAGGATGTATCAGTCAGGATGTGTTGAATTATGTTGTGATAACAACCAACCAGATTTGTAGTGGCTTCACACAATAATTACAGATTTACATTTCATGTACAAAACAAGTCACTGAGAGGATAGAGATTATCATAGTTACCCAGGGACCAGGCTTATGAAGTTTCCATCTTGACACGTACTTAAGTGATCACTGAAGCCAAAGAAAGGGAATATAATGAATCATGAATGGCTCCTAAAACTTTCACATGTAGTGACACATGTTACTTCCACTAATATTTCATCAACCAACCAAGTCACATCCCAATGTACCCTAAGGAAGGGGACTTTAGGAAAGAAAAAAAGAAGATTTTATAGAGTTCCTTTAGGAAATAAGAGGAGTTGGGGATGAGTTACAAGCAAATATATTGCAGAATGGGACTGAATGATGCCATCAGATGAGGACCATCCATTTCCAATAGAGAGAGGCAACATTTTTACATCATTTTTTTCTCAGACATTTTCAGTAGCTCTTTCAGAGGAAGAAATGAGACAGGAAATTCAGTTGACATAGGTTTGTAATTGATCCAGAAAAAGATCACTTAATGAGGAAAATAGGTTTTCCTGTGACAGAATAGTTGGCAAGGGTGACCACAAGTTCTGGTTAGGTTGAAGAAAGAAACGAAGACCAAAAAAAAAAAAAAAAAAAAAAAAAAAAAATTGGGACGGTTACACTGAAAAATGGGGAGAGGCCAAGGAACTAGAGATCAGGATGAAGTTGAGATATATGTTAAGAGGTTATAAAGGATCAAGGAATATAAAAAGCTTTTTGTAGTTTCAGTAGTTTGAGAAGTAGGCTATGGAGGTAGTCTAATAAAGGCAAATGAAGAAGTAGTTTAATGAAAAGGAAATTAAAAGATATGTGGCTAGTTTCCTACTATTTCTTAACCTCATTTGAGAAGCTCCCCCCTTCTTCAACCTTAGATTTAGTTTCATTTCAGGGTTGTGTGATCAAATGTACGACTAGACTTCACTGAAAATTAACGTACTTCAGCAGACTTCAGGCACTGGAACAAGACAGATACGAGATTGAATGCTGCTCTTTTATTAGTGAATTAGCTTGGACAAGTTATTTACCTCTCACTTTCTTCATTTGTAAGTGACAGTTTTTGTTCAACAAATATATATTGATTATCTGCTTTAAAAAAATGTGCATTCATAGAATGCCTACTCTGCCAGGCATTCTACTTTGTCTGGAATGTAGTGAGCTTGCAAATATAATGACTTTGCCCTTCATCATTGAAGACCCAGATGAAAAACTGAACCCATGGATCTCTTAACATATCCAGTGGGGCAAATAGCCCTTCTTTTTCACTTACATAATCCTTATTACTTTTAGACAGCAATGACTCCAGGCACGAAAGCTGAACTATGATTAATACCAACCAGTATTGTTAATTCGGTTTCCCTTAATCAGTAATTGATCTAAAGGTGAGTACACAGCTCAACTCAGACCAATCAGACATAGTATGTGTCATCTAGAGGGCTTCTAGGAAATATTTCCCTGATTAAAACAAAAAGTCAATGAAAATTAGACATTTTTTTTCTTCCATCCCTTTTCTTCTTAGTTGAGGTTTGGTCACACAACATGATGTTAGAGCTGCAGCCATCCTGAGACCATGAGAGAAAACCCATGAAAAGTACCAATTTAACTTTTTGATATTATTGAATGAGTACCTTAAACACATAAATTCAGATTTTATATAATGTGAAGTACTTAAGTGCTTTTGATATTTAAATAATTATGAGTTAGATATTCTGGCACACGAAGTCAAACATGTGAAATGATTCACTCAGTGAGAATTAACAACTTCCTCTGCATTCTTTCAGTGTTTTACACCTTATATAGCTATTTTTAGCTCATCTTTAGGATCATGTGCATATGTAGTTTGTATGTGTGTGTTCTTCACTTTCCCACAACAAACGTAGTTTCAGCAAGGAAATTCTCCCATTTAATAAGATGACCTCTCATCTACCCAGATCTACCACCCCCAAAACATAGAGTCCTTTCTCAGTTACTTAATTTTTCTCCATCCACATCTAATCCATCTGCAAGCTCTGTCAGTTCTCTCTCTAAAAAGCATCTAAAATCTGTCTCCACTGTGACCTAGCCCAAGCTATCATCATCTCTGGCCTCCATTTTGGAAACTGATGTCTAAAGGCTGTTAGGACTCAACTATTCTCCCTCCAGATTTTTCTCAATAAAGCAGAATGATCTTTTGAAATTAATTGTGAATGAAATCATATACCCCCTCCCCTCCAAATCTCTCTCATTGTACTGAAAGTGCAAAATCCGTGCTTCTAGGACAAGGCTATACTATCATGGTCCTGGACTCGTCTCTTTGCCACATTTCATATCTTCTAGCCACATCAGCCTTTCTTTTGTTCTTTTTCCTGTCATAGTGAGTTTGAATTTGCTCTACCTTCTGAACCACTGTCAAAACCACTTGCTCAACTGTCTGAACCACTTTTCCCCATAGCTCCTGAAATAGCTGCCTCCTCATTGCAGAGGTCTCACCTCTGTGTCACCTTTTCAGAAAGGTGTTTTTTGATTAACCCATGCACAATAGGAATTCCCCTCTCACCCTCACTTCCTTCTCTTTATTTCCTTTATAGCTCTAGATACAGACTATCTGATATTGACTTGTTACCTATTGCTTTTTTTGGTTGTTTGTATATCTGTCCTACCCAACATAGTATAAGTTCGAGGAGATCAGGGACTTTTTGTTTCTGTCTGGTAATGCTGTGTCTCTACATTTAAAACAGTCCCTAGTGAGAGATATGTTAAAGGATACAAAATTACATCTAGAGAGGAGGAATAAGTTCTAGTGTTCTGTAGCACTGTAGGATGACTGTAGTTAACAATTTATAGTTTTAAATAGCTAGAAGGAGGATTTGCATGTTCCTAATACAAATAAATAATAAATGTTTGAGATGATGAATATGCTAATTATCCTTATCTCCTATCCAAGTTTTAACCAGTCCTGACCCTGCTTAGTTTCCAAGATCAGACGAGATCCAGTGTGTTCAGGGTGGTATGGCCATAGACTGATTACCCTTATCTGATCACAATACAATATATATATCAAAACATCACTATGTGCCGCATAAATAGGAACAACTATTACATGCCAATTAAAAAATAAAATAAGTATATAAAAACAGTTCTTAGTGCATAACTGATCACTAAATGTTAGTTGAATGGATAAAATTTTGTTTTCTTTCTCCTGTTTATCCACTTCAGTGTTTACCACAGAGATCTGCATGTCATGAATACTTGAAAAATATGTTTGTTCAAGATATCTTTATTAAACATCTTTTATATGCACAGCTTTGTGTAAAGCACTGAGGATACACTGGTGGAAAAAAAATTAAAATCCTATGTTTCTTCTAGCTATGTTGTAAAATATTCAGGAAAACTCTTTGCCTGTCCTTATAAGCTGAGGGACCTTGGTTTCTGCTGATTTCCAAGGTGTGAATGTAGTTCAAACCCAGAACAGCCTTAATTTTCATGCTTAAAACAAATGTTCTTCCTTTTTTCGATGTCAAATGAATCACTACATTTTCAACACTTGATGATCCTTACTATCATGAAATATTCCACAATTAACAAAAATATTTAGACAACATTCATTTGTAGAATCATAATATAAAGTAGTCTCTGTTTTAAAATGGAATACTGCCTAAGGCTAGTTCTTACCAGGAGTTCTGTGCTTCCACATTACACATGCGTTAATGGTTTGTCTGAACTCGACAACAATTTTTAATCCTTGGCAATGCAAGTGTTTCTCTTACATTCGTGAATCTCAATGATCTTTTCTGGTTGCTGATCTCAAGTACACAGTTTCTTTCTTTTTATAATGCTTTTCATTATAATTCCTGTTAACCCCTTACTTATTCTTTCAGTTAACTGCTTTCTTCCTATAAAGATGATTTTTCTTAAAGAAAAACAAGGACTTGAAATGGAATAAAAAATGGTTCTTATTTGCCCTCAAATAATCACAGATTAAGATGCAGCTACCAATAATGGGTGAGAACTCAATGAACATACAAGAGAGGGAACCAATTTCATTGTATTATTCTTACCTCTTAGATTCAGTATTATATTCAACTAGTATATAGAAAAAAAAAGGTGACTTTCCAGAATCAAATATTTTTGCTGTAAGTCCATTCAGTCAAATATCTTAAAGAGTAAAGAGATATTTGGGTTATGCATAAATAAATAAGTATAATTATTTATAATATGAAAGAAAAAAAGACAGCATATTTACTCAGGTAGTGAGTAAGAAAAGAATGGCAGAAGTATCATGTAAAAAAAAAAATCATCACAACACTCCAAGAAAGAATCAGAGTCAATACTGGGATACTAGTTCTTCCAAAGATTTGCAAACAATGGAACAGAAAGCTGGAAAGCTACGCAGACCTAAGAATAAGATACAGCAGTCTCAAAGACAAGAGAAGGCTTTGTAGATAGTGATTTAAAAAGCCATGGATGACAGGACAACAGGAGTCTTATCTAGAGCTTGACCAATGTCAGAGGTTAGATAAATGCGTTGGACCAGGGCATTAAGGAAAAATAAGCATCAGGTTGTTCTGAGATGTGGTTGTTTGGCAAGAACAAATCAATTACACATTTTCAAACTAAGCAATGTAATGTTAGAGAGGAAGTAACAGTAGCAGGATGGCGGATTTGGGTTTAGTTTAGACTTCTGTTAGTAAACTCCTACTCATCCTTTAAGACCCACATCAAATATATTGACTCTCCTTTGAAACTGTGTGATAGATTGTACTACTGCTTCTGAATCTTTAATCATACACCTTTTGTAGAATTTGCATCCATGGATTTCCCATGTGTTTTTCAGTACCACCCACTAGTGAGGGTGGGACATATTTTTTGCCCCATAAATGTTGAGCTTGGCCATGAGGCTTGCTTTGGCCAATGGAATGTTAGTGGGAGGATGGGACATGAGCGGAGTCTTTAAACATGCTTATGTGATTTGTGTTGTCCTCTTGTGTCATTGTAATTTGTCATAAGAGGAACACACCTCAGTAGTCACTTCCCTTCAGCCAGGTTTAAGAGTGAAGACACATGGGGCAGACCAGATCATGACAGGAAGCTTGGAGTCCAGCCTAGTCTGATCATAGCAAGCCCAGATCAGCTGAACCATCGCTGACTTGCAGAACTATGAATATGAAATTTCACATTTGTTATCATAAGTCACCGAAATTTTGAAGTTCTTTATTACATGGAAAAGTTGGCTACTTCACCTTTTTTAACACTCCCACATGCAGAATTTTCTGTTTCCTATAATATATTCCCATGGTAATCTGAATCGGTATCTATTATAGTACATCGCAACTAGTAAATTATCTTGTCCAAATATCCATTTCTCCTAAAGCACTGCAAGCAACTTTCCATTAGGGCATATTTTATTGCTGTTTTATTTCACCTGCCCTCAAACTGAAATACTATCTAGCTCAAGGTAAACAATTGTGTTTTTAATAGATCTGCTTTCTGTGTGAATATACACAGGAAAGGGTCTCAGGCATATTTGTGAAACACATCCAGTCTGAGATATTTTGAAGCATCCATATCCTACCCACCACATATTGTCTTATTTCAGGGTTTAAAAAAAATCTCCATTTTAAAGATAGAAGAAAAAGAAATACAATGTTATGAATGGAATGGTTGTGTTCTCCCAGAATGCATATGTTGACATCCTTACCCCAATGATGTGGGGACTTGGGAGATAATTAGATCATGAGAGCGAAGCCTATCTGGAACAAATGCCCTTATAAAAGGAAGCCAGAGAACTCTCTTGCTCTCTCTTAGCCATGTGTGGATATAAGAAAAGTCAGTAGTTTGTAGCCTAGACGAGGGAACTCACCAAATCCCAGCCATGCCGGCACCTTGATCTCAAAGTTTCAACTTCCAGAACTGTGAGAAATACATTTCTGTTGTTTATTAGCCATCAGTCTGTGGTACGTTTTTATAGCTGCCTGAAACTGACTAAGACATAAGGAAAAAAAAGTTAAATAAACTATGTGGTATCACAAAACAATATTTGCATGACATTCATAACGTTAATACTGCCAGTTTAAATGCTAAGTCAATCCTAACTCATTCTCATTTTTGGAGCCAATTAAAAAGCGAATTTTTAATAATTACTGTATTCTGGTTCTGCTCGTGCAACACACTTTTATGTTGCTGAGTAAATTCTATTTAGACATTAGCTTTTGCTCATATAAACTATTTTTGAATAGATGAAAAGCAGTGATAAAACCAGTTCCTAACTCAGAGGCTTAAGTTGCCCACACAACTGAGTAGCTGTGGCTGTAAATATATGTCAGGATGAAAATGTGAAATTTTTGTGTACCACTTAGAAAACAACTTTCACATTTAGTACTGAATGTATAGTTAAAAATCAGACTAGAATTTGATGTATAACAAAGTGAAAGTCACAAAACTCTTAGGCCCCAAATTGTCAAGTAGGGTGATTTCTAGTTTTAAACAATGTAGGTCCCCTAGACTATTGGATATGACTCCTGTTTTATCAGAATTGTAAGACTATATATTAATTATTTGCATAGGACGGTTCAAACACACTGTCCAATGAAGTGCCCTTACTGTTTGTTAAATGGTAGTCGACGCTATGCTGCATTGCGCACATGTCCCATTTAGGACTGTTGTTCTTTTACTCTGGGAGTTACTTTCAACAGAAGAGGAACTCCTCATGGCCCTCTTCTCTGTGGAAGCCTGAATTCAATGACTGGCTGATTTGGGGATATAAAACTGGACCCATGGCCCCAAGTTGAGACAACTCTAAAAGACCATTTCAGCCTTCAAGCTCCCAGTGGGGTCAGCTGAGACTTCCATTGAGATTACATCAAAGCTCAACTTCACCCTCTGCCCAGTACTGCTGTCTTCACTCCCCCGTATTTGCTTGTCACAAGAGAACTTTGTAACAAACTTCTTCAACACTAATCTCTATCTCAGGGTCTCTTTCCTGGGCACCTAACCTACAACACATATGATGTCCAACAAATGCAATTTGACTACATTAATTCAATCTATCTTAATTTTACTAGAAACCGGAAAAAAAAAAAAAAAAAAAAAAGATCGTGCAGTATTACCCTCCAAGAGCTCACAGTTTTAATGAAGACACACAAGTTGAAACTGGGCGCGGTGGCTCTCGCCTGTAATGCCAGCACTTTGGGAGGCCGAGGTGGGCTGGTCACCTGAGGTCAGGAGTTCAAGATCAGCCTGGCCAACATGGTGAAACCCCATCTCTTCTAAAAATATAAAAGTTAGCTGGGCCCAGTGGCACATACCTGTAATCCCAGCTACTCAGGAGGCTGAGGCAGGAGAATCGCTTGAGCCCGGGAGGCGGAGACAGCAGTGAGCCAAGATTGCAGCATTGCACTTCAACCTGGGTGACAAAGTAAGACTCTGTCTCAAAACAAACAAACAAAACTATCATATAATGCAGTAATAGCCAGAGGAAAGATGAACTGATCATTACTTCATTATTTTATTGTGATTTGTGAAAGTACCAGTGACTGCCCCATATGACAAACTAAATCTATTAGTTAGGGCCCTATGACAAATTCTAGCCAATGGAGTAAAAGCAGAAATGACATATTCCAGGTTCAGGCAGAAACATCTTTGAGCTGGAGGTGAATTTTCCACCTCTCTTTTTCCCTGTTATGGCAAACAAGAAGCCTCAGTTGAGATTTCAGCATAATGAGATAGAAGCAGTCTGATCATCAGAGTCACCAGACCAGACCCATAGTGGCCTTTGCATAAAACGAATATATATATATATGTGTGTGTGTGTGTGTGTGTGTGTATATGTGTGTGTATATATGTGTGTGTGTGTGTATATATGTGTGTGTGTGTGTATATATATGTGTGTGTGTATATATATGTGTGTGTGTGTGTGTGTGTGAATATATGTGTGTGTGTGTGTATGTGTGTGTGTGAATATATGTGTGTGTGTGTGTATATATATGTGTGTGTGTATATATATATGTGTGGGTGTGTGTGTGTATATATATCCCTGATATGTAATGCCATCAGACTAGAGATTTGAAATGCAGCAAAAACTAGACCATCCTGAATAACATATTACTTTTTATTTTTACCAATTTGACAAGAAAGATGAGATTTAGAGGAAATTTCCCAGACCTATGATATTCAAACTATACACTAAGTGATTGATTATTGGTTCTTATATAGAAAAGAAAATCAATCTTCCTTAGAAAAAGGAAATAAAGACCTAACTCGGTGGATCAGGAAACAATAAATTGTTATAGGATTTTAGAGTTTGAACTATTAATCCAGGCTATGAAAACTGTGAAAATATATGCAGTTTTTGTGTGTGAGCACATGTTTCTGGGAATAATATGTCTTCAAGAATGTTCAAAGCATAGTTTACGTGAGATTCAAGGGTAGCAGATATGGGGAAAGAGAATATTAGCTTGAAATGAGGACAAGGAGTTGGAATTTAGGAGAACTAGGCAACTTAATTTATTAAGCTGAAAATAGTACTATGAGTTGTGTTTTGCTCAGTTCATTTTCTTAATTTACTATTTGGTTCACAGTAGAAAGAATGCCCCCTATGACTCTCAGGACAATGTCTAATCTATTTATTTATTTATTTATTTATTTATTTATTTATTATTTAATTTTGAGACGGAGTCTTGCTGTGTTGCCAGGTTGGAGTGCAGTGGTGTGTTTTCGGCTCACTGCAACCTCTGCTTCCCGGAGGGTCAAGCGATTCTCCTGCCTCAGCCTCCTGAGTAGCTGGGATTACAGGCACACGCCACCATGCCCGGCTAATTGTTGTATTTTCAGTAGAGACGGGGTTTCACTGTGTTGTTCAGGCTGGTCTCGAATTATTTACCTCGTGATCTGTCCGCCTAGACCTCCCATAGTGCTGGGGTTACAGGCGTGAGCTACCGTTCCTGGCCATCTAATCTCTTTAACTTGAACCTTTAGGCACTCTAGAATCTAGGTCTCACCAACTTCTCTAACGACAGTAGTTTGGTGCCTGAGCCCTGAAGAGTGATTGTGTAAATTTGAATCCTTGCTCTGTCAATAACTAGGTGTCATACATAAAATAAGGGTAATAACACTACTTACTTAAAATGTTTGCTGAGATTAAACGAATAAATAGATATAAACTATACTTAAAACAGTGCTCAACATAAGGTACAAGCTCAGTATGTTAAGTGTTTGCATGTGCTGATCCCTCAGGCTTCCCACCTCATCACCCAGTCCCTGGAATAACACCCATTCATTTCTCAATTCACAGAGTAGATGGTACCATTTTTCTCAATTCACAGAGTAGACGGTCCCTCCACAACTCAGTTAAGTGATTATGCATGCCCTTTGACAATACTCTGGACTTTCATGTATACTGTAGTATAGTTTCATCATATCTTTAAGTGTGTGTGTGTGTGCACCTGTGTGTATGTATGCATATATGTATATATGGACTCCTGATTGTGCGTTCTCTAAAAAATGAATGTTATTAAAGAATTTTAGTAGTAAAATGATGGTATCTGCATATGTCTAAGAATCACTCTGAAAGTTGTATTGGAAAGAGTTTCCGTGGGAAACAAAATCCCTAAACCTGGCTCAACCCTTTATAAAGAAGTTACAGATGTCTAGGTGAGGAACTATGGAGATGTGGAGCATG
Source organism: Theropithecus gelada (assembly GCF_003255815.1). NCBI lineage: Eukaryota > Metazoa > Chordata > Mammalia > Primates > Cercopithecidae > Theropithecus > Theropithecus gelada. Next base: position 118,192,553 of record NC_037676.1, read on the forward strand.
TTAGTAGTAATGTAATTGTGAGATACGGTTGGATTCTGGGTAAATGTTGAAAGCGAAGCCACAGAATATTCTGATTGATTGAATGTGGTAGGTAAGAAAAATAAAAGACTGGAAATCCATTTTAATTTTTTGTCCTGTGTATCTGGAAGGATAAGGTAGTTGTCTATTGAGAAAGATAAGACTGTGGTGGAATAGCTATTTGGAAAAATAAACAGACTTAAGTTTTGGATTGTTGAATTTGGGACATATATTACACATCCCATTGGACATGATGGGTAGTCATTTGGTTATGAAATGACCAGAAAAGGAGGTGGGAGATTTAAATTTGGGAGTTGTCACCATATAGATGGTCTTTAAAGCTATAAGACCAGATGAGAGTAATAGGGCCTGAATGTAGGAGCAGAGAGAACTGATGTCTTAGCTTTGTAGATCTCCAACATGTACATGCTCAGGGAGCCAGACAATGATCTAACCAAAAAGATTATAATAAAGCAGTAAGCAACGGAGAAAGAAAACTAAGAGCATACGGTGATCTGAAAGACAAGTAAAATGAATCTATTGAGAAAGAGACTTCTTTTACTTCCTTTTTAAGATAGGAGAAATAGCAGGATGTTTATATGCTGATGAAATGACCCAGTAAACAGCAAAGATTAATAATGCCAGAAAGGAAGGTGAGAATTGCTGTAGTGCTTCCCTTGAACGGGTAAGAGGGATTAAGATCTGACACACAAGTGGAATGACTGAATTTAGATAGGAGAATGAATAGTTCACCTCTGGTGTCAAACAAGAAGGCCAAATCTGGATGTGCAAGGCTGGTAACTAGGAAGATGTGGTGGAGGAATTTGTGAAAGTTCCCCTCCTTACTTCTATTAGTGTCTCAGTGAAATAGGAAGTAAGGCAATCAGCCGAGCCTCAGTTTCCCGATATGTAAAACTAGAGTGGTGGATGGAGCATATTTTTATGATTCTGTCAGTGGGTATTAATGGCGAAGCACACACTCAAAAAGATTCAAGAGCTATCAGCTCTGCATATTTGATTAGTAGGAAAGAGCTTAAGAAGCACAATTATTACTGTTATAGTCTCAGAAAATGACAAATGTCCTAAGTTTTATTACATTTTGCTAGTGTGACACCCCCATAGTTCCTGGCACATTTATGATTTCTATAGGAACAAGTGCAGAAACTGTCTTGGAGATTGACACAGCCCATCTGTTTTAAAATAACTTGTGTTATAAAATGCCATATTTTCTCCTAACATCCGCTTACACTGAAGCAGACAAAAAAGTTGATATTAAGATATTATCTTTTAAAATACTCACCTATGTAGGACTGTGATCTTTCTTTAAACACAACTAGTTTGATGGTAGATAATTGGTTAGTTCAGGTTTTCTCCCCAATGCAGGATCACTAGTGATTGCCTAATGCTGCATACCTCCTTTCCCTTTAATAATAAGTCTAAAATTAATTTCTAGTAACAGATAAAAATAAAGTGTTATGTCTGCTTCATGAGGATATGCTTTCTGTTCAAAATGTTGGTTTTCTTGACAGCAGCTCCAATTAGAGACTGAAGCAACTACAGAAAAATACAAGAGATTTTCAAAAATTGTGATACAGGTACAGCTTCTGAGTCAAAAGAAAAAAGCTGCTTTAGAATGTACTGGGTTTTTGTTGTTGTTGTTTGAAGTTTGATATTCAGTATTTTAATATTTCAGGTAAAAGAGTATGTAGATGAACTGCCTGCATTTCAATTTAAAGTAACGATGTGAACAATTTCACTTCATTACTTCCAGCTCTAGGTTCACAGTGTCTATGTTAATGCCTACCAATGAAACATGAGAAGAACAAAGGCTTCTAATTTGTATAATGGGCTTGAGTGAGATGATTGCTTTCACCTCATGGATGAACACACTAAGTGATTTTAAAAAATTGTTAGAACCCAGAAACATATGGTATGTCAACATCACATGCCATTCTCAAGCAAATATACTGGAGAGAAGTGAAACTCTTTTCATCATACAGTGAGTATCTTGTCAAAATGCAGTTACTAGGAAAATTCATAGTTTCTATTTCAATAGGTCACAGATTTCTGCCACTGAGTCTCTTTTCATGTGAGTATAAGAAAATAGTAAAGTTGAAATTTCTAGTGTTTCAAAACCAATTTGTGGTACTTTTACAAATAATATCAATTGAATCTGTTCAGGTTAAATGCAACAACAAAGTATATGAAAAGATCTAAGTAGATCAAATGCCTACAGTACAGTATAGTGGTACAGTGGTATCTATAGATTCATACAATATAATCTGCTAAGGCATTTTACAAGTATTGGGTAAAGTTTCCAGTGACTTCAAAGCCTAGTGCTCACATGTATATTCTGGCAGATGAATAAAAAAAAATAGGTAACTGTCCATATTATCTACTGATTTCATTGTATATGTTTTCCACAAGTATCAGTCAGCTATTTAAATGCACAGTACATCTGTCTTTGTTCCTTTTAATTATAATGTATGTTTTCCTTCATGAATTTGATATTGAAGCATGTATTGTGAATTACTTTAAACAGGAAGACCCAAGGTTTGCTGCAGATAAGATAATTTCATCCAGCACCTAAAACATGCAAGGGTATCTGGATGCAACAAAAGAAAATCAGACTTATTAGAAAGCTGCTCAATAAATATTTCTTTCAAGTGACCTTCAGACTAACCAGATTATGGTTCTAAATATTTTCTTATTTGGATACATTTAGTAAACAAGGCTTAAATGTTTTTATATCACACTAAATAATTGTATTTTTTATGCAGACACACAAAAAATATATAGAAAGGAAAGTTTAAGTCCAGAGTTTTAAATTACATGGTTACAATGGATTCCTTTGGGTATGCCTACCTAAAACAAATACTGTTCCTTAAATTCTTTAAGGAACAGCATTTGCTTCACTTTGAAACAGGCAATCTTGTAAGTTGCTGCCAGTGATATATGAATAAAAATACAAGTCAACATATCTGTATATAAATGAAAAATACTCAGTGAGTTTATCAAACTGTTTATACACTTGAGTCATATAATCCCTATTTCAGATTTATTGACTCATTTATTCAACCAATATTGATTTAGTGATTATCATTCTACATGATTGGAGATAGGGAATAGGAAGGAAACAGCTAAATTCTGGCCTCGTGGAGCTTACATAAAGGAAGACTGAAATAAGACACCATAATATTTAAATATCCAAGTTATTTTAGATTGCAGTGAACACAAACCAAAAGGCTAAGTTAGTATCAAAATGGTAAGAAACACTAGCAAAACCATGAATCATCCTTTTGAGTACACGAATACGAAAAGTTAATAGTTTGTTTAATCAGGGCATTTTACCAGTTTGTTTAATCAGGGCATTTTGCCATTGTTAGTCCATGGGAATATTTGTCGCATCAGGCTTCTTTTTAAAATATGGTGTATTGTATAAAATATTTACAAAACTAAAAAACTAATTTTGGTAAATGAGATTGATTAAAGAGAATACGTTCCATGGATTTGTTCATTTTCTTTTATATTTAGAATGGCAGTCATATTGGTAATTGTAATATATCATCCACAAATGCTGTCCATATTTATAATTGATCTCATGTATACTGAGCTCCTGATCTAGGCACTAGGGATTGAGGGATGAAATAGATAGATGTGGTCTCTGTTCCTACATACTCACATGCTAGTAGAGTAAGGCAATGAACGAAATAACAGAACCAACTAGAAAATACAACTTGTAATAATTGTTACAAGGAAAATAAATTAGGATGATTGGAGACTACATGCATTTTAGAAGTAAATCGGTTTCAGATTTTGTAAGTGTGTGTGAATGATCCATGTTGAAAATTAGCCCACCTATTTAAATTTTATTTTTATTTTTATTTTTATTTTTATTTTTTTTTTTTGAGACGGAATCTCACTCTGTCACCCAGGCTGGAGTGCAATGGTGAGATCTTGGCTCGCTGCAAGCTCCACCTCCCGGATCCAAGTGATTCCCCTGCCTCAGCCTCCCGAGTACCTGGGACTACAGGCACACACTACAACGCCTGGCTAATTTTTTATATTTTAATAGAGACTGGGTTTCACCATGTTAGCCAGATGGTCTTGATCTCCTGACCTCGTGATCTGCCCGCCTCAGCCTCCCAAAGTGCTGGGATTACAGGCGTGAGCCACCATGCCTGGCCCCACTTAAATTTTTATTCCTGCTTTAATTTTTTTTTTAGTTCAGAGAACTCTAATTTTCAGCTCTGCCAAGTGAAAAAATTAGAAGTCATCACTCCCATCCTTACAAGAAAAAAAGCTGGACAAAATGAAAAATCACTGATCTTTCTGGGACCCAAGAAATCAAACTGCCACTTCAAAATCTGGAGGGACAAGTTCACCCTGATAGGTACAACAGAAAAACACAATCCGTGGAAGAGTAAAAGGCCAAGTTGGGTCTATTAAAATTAAAATTCTTCCATACTGTGAATGTCACTGTTCAGAAAATGAGAAGACAACTCAAATACTGGGAGAAATGTTTGCAAAAAGACTTGTATACAAAATATACAAAAAACTCTTACAATACAATATAGTAAACATCCAGCCCGGAGTAAAAAAAAAAAAGAGCAAAGAATTTCAACAAACACTTCACCTAAGAAGATATACAGATGACAAATAAGCATATGAAAAGATGCTTAACACTGCCATTAGAAAAGTGAACTTAAAAATTAGATACCACTATACATACACCTATCAGAATAATTAAGGTCTAAAACAAGTGAGTATACTAATTGCTGGTAAGAATGTGAAACAACAGGTTCTCTCATTCAGTGCCATTGGGAATGCAAAATGGTACACTCACTTTGGAAGACAGGCAATTTCCTACCAAGCTGAATATAGTTTTACCATACAATTTTGCAATTACAATCTTAGGTATTTATCCAACTGATTTGAAAGACTTATATTCACACAAAAGCTTGCGTGTAAATGTTTAGAGCAACTTTATCTATCATCTCCAAAAATTGGGTATCCAAGATGTTCTGACTAGGTGAATGAATAAACAAATATCCTGACAGTGAAATATTATTCCATGACAAAAAAAGGAATACACTATCAAGCCACTGAAAAATATGGATACATTTTGTATAAGCTGTTCTCATGCTGCTAATAAATTCATAACCAAGACTGGGTAATTTATAAAGGAAAGAGGTTTAATTGACTCACAGATTCACATGGCTGAGGAGGTCTCACAATCATGGCAGAAGGCAAAGGAGAAGCAAAGTCACATATTACATGGCAGCAGGCAGGCAAGAGAGCTTGTGCAAGGGAACCCCCATTTATAAAACCATCAGATCTCATAAGACTTATTCACTACCATGAGAACAGTATGGGGAAAACTGCCCACATGAGTCAATTATCTCCACCTGGCCCTGCCCTTGACATGTGGGGTTATTACAGTTCAAGGTGGGATTTGGGTGGAGACACAGCCAAACCATATTACATTTTAAATGCATATTGATAAGTAAAAAAAAGCCAGTCTGAAAAGGGTACATAATGTATAAGTCCACAGGAGACTCTGAAAAAGGCAAACTTAGAGATACAATTAAAACAATCAGTGGTTGCCAGGCGTTCAGCAAGTGGGGAGAGCATCAGATATCAAGTGAAGCACAAGGGTTTTCTTTTTAGGTCGGTGAAACCATTCCGAATGATAGTCTATGCATTTGTCAAAACCCGTAGAACTTTAACATGGTGAACCCCATCTCTACTAAAAATACAAAAAAAAAAAAAATAGCAGGGCATGGTGGTGGATGCCTGTAGTTCCAGCTACTCGGAAGACTGAGGCAGGAGAATGGCATGAACCTGGGAGGTGGAGCTTGCAGTGAGCCGAGGTCGTGCCACTGCACTCCAGCCTTGGCGACAGAGCGAGACTCCATCAAAAAAACCACAAAAAACCATAAAACTTTAAAGCACAAAGAGTGAATCCTGTTGGTGCAGATTTTAAAATATCATTTAGGAGATCATGGAATTCAAGAGTAGAATGCAGAATGCAGAATGTCACAAAATTATTATAGATATATGAAATGACATCACTGCAGGTGATGATGGGAAAGGATCTAGACACCTCTGGAAATAAGAGGAATGTGTAAGACCAAAGGCAAAGTAACTACTCTACTGTAGCTAATAAAGTTGTGTCCTGATGGGGTATGAATTAAAAATTCTGGAAACACCACCTATTTGTTCAGATCTTGGTTCCTAATAGCATTCTTAAGTAAAAAGAACCAGGGATCCTTGGTGACACAGCTGCTTCTAGGACTGGGGCAGGAGATGTGCAAGATAAGTCTGGAACATTTTATACTGAAAGAAGTGCTGAAAACTATTTTTTTCTACATTGATAGGGCTACCTCACAGGGACACAGGAGCCTTCTGAAAGAGTTCCCAATAACCAAAGCTGCAAAACGTTGAGAAACAATGTCAACAAAATTGGATTATAACTTAAAGTATAAAATAAATACCCATACATTCATACTAAGATAAGAAAATAAATAAATAAGAGAGAGAATAGACAAATAGCCCTAGTAGAAGAATTCAAAATAATTTACATAGATACCCTACCCTTAAAGAGGTGCAACATGACTCATTACTGCTTACGTGTGGGCTGCACATAGTGACTTCTTTTCAAAGAATAAGCAATGGAAAGGGAGGGAAAGAATAGCTCTGTCGTGAAGAAATCTCACAAGCACTACCTCAGCAAGGTGCTAGTGTGCACCTTTGATGGGGCATGAAGAGAATGGCACTGTACATCTGTGGTTTTCCTCCCCACATCCCATAACTCCAGTCTGACAAAAAAATAAATAAATAAATTAAAACACACCAGACAAATTCCAGTAGAGGGTGTCCTGTAAAATACCTGACGCCTTAAAACTGTAAAGGTCATCAAAACCAAGGAAGTCTGAGTAACAGTCATAGCCAAGAGAAGCCCAGTGAGACTTGACAAATAAATGTGATGTATCCGGCTTAGAATCCTGGAACAGAAGAAGGACATTTGGTAAAAACTAAGGAAATCACAATGAAATATGGTCTTCAGTTAATAACGAAAAAAAAGAAAAAAATGGTTCTAGCTCCCTTTCAGCAAATTACTCTCTACCGTTCCTCATTACCAGAACATTCTGGGAACACAAATATCTGTATAATCACAGAGATCAGATCTCCCAGGAAATGGAGATTTCTCAGGAAACTGATCATTCTGCAGAGGATGAAATCTTAATAAAATGGATTATCACATTCCCTACTTTTTCAAATAGCACAGACTCAGCCTGATTTATTTTTTTCTTGATGACTCAGGACTTTATGATAATTATTGGATAATTTCCAGGGATTTTCTTAGGGCTCATTATCCTAACTTCAAGTACTTGTAAGACAAAGGCAGTATGTCTCTCTCTCTCTCTCTCTCTCTCTCTCTCTGTTTTTAAATAAAGCATTTACACATAAGCACAGGTGATATTCTCTTTGGTAAGCCCTGAATTCAGTGTGATCCCTCTTGTGTTTGGCTTTGTATTGCCTCTCCTCACTCTGGGTGGCTTTCTGTGGAACTATCTGGTCCGAACTGAGACTTCCTATGATGCCAGATCTTGTAACTGTCCCTCACCCCACTGTGTTGCAACTATGACAAAAGACACAATATCTCTGACTTTTGGGTTATTACTATGGAAGCCTTGATAGCTTCCTGTCCTCATTTGTCATGGGAGGGACATCACTGATGACTTTATGCCAGCTACTTTTTTCTTTCTACCAGATCTTTCTAAGATAACCATATGAGATTGTTTCTGCCGAAATATGATTTATAGGGAAAACATTTCTTGATGACTTTAAACAAAGTAATGCTCCTCTATATAACCCTTTACCCTGATACCTTTTTACAACACTTATTACCACTGGATTTATAAGCTTATTTGTTTACTTGCTTATTGTCTGTCTTTCCTTCTGAATGAAATTCATCAAAGTCAGGCCTCATACCATTCTTGTTTCCTGCTCTAGACTCTATGCTTATGACAGAGCACAATCAGATAACATTTGTTGAATAAATGATGATTGAATTTTCTAGGGTCATGGTGTACCTTTGTGTTTTTGAATTTTTGGGGGGGAAGTCTCCTGGTTCTGCCTAATCAACTTCCTCTCCTCTCACAATAGATATAACAATTATCGATAAATTTGACTTATTAAATAAACCCTGATTGAGGGCCTGTGATGGTCTCTGATGAAGAAGCACCTGAATTTTGTGTATGGAATTTATGACATCAATCTTGGCTACCCAAAGTCCTTAAAAATTTCTTTGCCATGTTCTGAAGATAAGATGTGAACTTGCCAAATTGTTATGCTATGAATAAAAGAATAGCTAACAGTTACTTTAATTCAATCCCAAACAAAACATGCTCAGTACAGGAAGTATTCTTGGAAGAAAAAAATGTAATACAGCCCAAAGACAAATATATTCTTTAAAAAAATTAAATGTTCTTTTTCTTAAAATCACATATCCATGTTCTCTTTAAAAAGTACAAAAAAGAGAAAAATAGATTAATATTGACAAATGTCATTAATTTTATTTTCCTAAAACATTCTCAAATCGTGAGTAATATGCTCATATCCACAGGAACCACAAGATAACAGATTTTTCCCCAGGCCACATTGCCCCTACAAAAATAATTTTAACAGGCTAAACTGTCACTCAATTTAGAGTAGTGCAAAATGCATTATCCTTTTGGCAATAAGCAATTTTTTCATTAGTATCCAAGATTGATCATTGTAAAGTTCCTTTATCTTTTTATGCACTACTGTTCCAATCAAGGTAGTATCACAAGGTCAAAATGAATATAAAACCCATCTTTATTCAAAATATATTAACAAAGACAGTAGGAACATTCTGTGCATAGCCCAACAGTCAAACACACCAAAATGTCAGAACTGCTTTAATTATGTGAGAGTACTGATTGTTCTTAACACAAATCAAATGTGTAACAAAAGAAATAAAATAGTTTTAGCTTCTTCACACACCTACTTATCTCACAAAATTTATATCTTCAGGGGGCTTGAACTCCTGGTTTTATGCCCTCTCTTGCTTGGCACTCTATGTATAGAAATTGTTTTTCTCAGATCTTTTCCTTTTGGAAGGACCCTCCTTTGGCCATTGTCATAAATGTTACTCCATTATCATGCAAATGGGTCATATAAACACTGAATGTTTCTTTAGCTGAATTCCTTCTGGTTCTATTGTGTCTTTCTATTTGTAATGGAAAAACAAGATTTTGAAATAATCAAATGAGTTCAGGCAACATCTTCTTTTACATCGGTGGCTCAGTCCCTCCTGTGGGGATCAAATGACCCAAGATGACAGTGTGCCTATTGGCTAATTACTTCCAGGAGCCAAGTACACACACTCAAATTCAAACCTTGGGTCTGATGAAGGATGTTCATAAGCACATCAGTATTATAAGTTCCAGCTCATGCACCTAAGAAAAGTAGAAAATGAGAAGAAGTGGTCATGCAGAAACCGCAGAGTCACACAAAAATATAAAATGCACATAACTAAGGTTAGTATCAGTAGCAGAATAACACTAAGAGAGTTCATTTGTATTCAGAATTTGTTGCCCACTCTCACAGAAGTGATTTGCTGTGCACCGAAATCTATGCTCTGCTGCTGTGTTACCAAGAGGCAACTGTCCAGTCAGGAACAAGGATTTGCAGGCTCTTGTCCCCACCTCACACCCCAGCATGCATCTAGGGGTGTCATGTCTCTAATGTTCACCAGTGGAATGTAAGCAGATGCAATATGAATCTCTTTCACGTCAAAGGTTTTAAGAAGCAGGTGTACCTTTCTTTCATTCAATCATAGGGATGGCCAGCAGGGCACAGTGGCTCATGCCTGTAATCCCAGCACTTTGGGAGGCCACGGTAGGTGGATCACTTGAGGTCAGGAGTTCAAGACCAGTCTGGTCAACGTGGTGAAACCCCGTCTCTACTAAAAATACAAAAATTACCCAGGCATGGCGGTATGTGCCTGTAATCCCAGCTACTCAGGAGACTGAGGTGAGAGAATCGCTTGAATCAGGGAGGCAGAAGTTGCGGTGAGCCGAGATCTCACCACTACACTCCAGCCTGGGCGACAGAGGGAGACTCCCTCTCAAAAAAAAAAAAAAGGAATGGCCCTGGAATGGCCCTGGAACCCTCTGAACTCCCATATGATTTATTTGTCCACCTACCAGGAATATCTTAGTGTATTTTTACTTGACAGAAAAATATACTTCTGTTGTTTTAAGCCATTATAATTTGGGGGTTTGCTTTTTATAGTTGTTGGAGTGAATGCACCCTTCATTCTGTATCGTTTAGAACTTTGCCCCTGGTTCAGATCTTATCCTTTCTGTTATACCGCCTCCAAATCTCAGTTCTTCAATGGAGAATTATCTGACAATTCCAACCTCTATTGATTTTTTCTTTCTCTGATTTCCTATATATTTTCTATATTTACATTAATGATTCCCAAAGATAGAAAGTTATTAAAATTACCTTGGGAAATTTTTACAAAAATACTTGAGCCCCACTTGACCTTGTGATTCAGATTAAATGGTGGTACAACCTTGGAATCTGCATCTTTAAAAGTCTTCTGATGATTCTGATATACAGCCAAACTTGAAAACTTCTGGTATATTGTAAATTTTAAGGTTTTCATAATTCATTGTTTCTGCTTTCTCCAATGTTGTTTGGAAAATACAACAACCTTAAATGAACAAATCTCCACTATAATTCACCCTTGCATGTAAGTACAAGAATAGCCCATCTGGGAAGCAGCTCCATCTCAAATCAGTGATTGTAAACACTCTTGAGGATGATCACCTTCTCTGCAATGCACACCTTGTGGATTTCCCAAAGATTAATTTCACACATATTTCATTTTAAGTCAAGCCATCTTATAGATGCCTTCGAATTTATCAGTACCTGGCAAATATTCAAAACATAACTTTATTAATTGGAAGATGGATTGAACTTAGTACATGATAATCTCCTTAAAGATAGCATTCTACCTTAAGCTTTCTAATTTAACGTGTGTTTCTCTAGGCCTCCCAAGTTGATGGGGGCTAAGGGAGTCACGTTACTCCTTTCACACCTATCCTCACTGATTAATGTAAAGTTTCCAGCTTCATGCAACATTTCAGCCATTAATTTTTGGGAGTCTCTATAGAAGTGTCTGCCATGTTGTTCTGCTGTCTGTGTTCCTTAAGGACTTGAAGTACCAAGGTGCTTCACAGTGGAGAGAATAATCTCCTGTTGGGCACCAGAGTGGCATTATTATTTACTGCAATGTTTTATGGCGACCTTCATGGAAACAGCTTTTCTCTTTCCTTAAGGTAAGGCTAGAGCTGAAGTCATACACCACCAGAAGGTCAATATTTGAGAGCACCTTACAGTCCTCCCCGTTTTTCTCCCCACAGGCACTCCCACTTTCTAATCCTTCTGTTTCCACTATGAAAATCGGACATGGAAATGGATTCCTCTCTGGCTGCACAAAGTTAATCATTAAGTTTACAAGCTCATTTTAATGCTTGCAAATGGACTTTAATTTGATAAATTATTATGTTATATACTATTGGATATGAATAGAATCCTACTGACAAACATAATCTTTGAATTTCACTATTGGCCGTAACCAATGTGCAATACATGTATACAGTCTCAGGGACAGTCATAACAAGGTTACATTTATTTTTGTTATCCTCAAGTGGGCTATGCCTTTGAAGTTTTCCTTAAAGTATTAATTATTTTATATTTCAATATCAGATCTTGCATTTTGTTCTGTTATATGTTCAATTGAGTTTCATTCTCTACTGAATTTCTTTGGAATGTTTGATATATCCACTAGCCTTACTTCATTTTCATCAGTGTTATATAAGGCTTGAATCTTCAAAGCTGTAATAACTGAAATTTAGTTTAAAAGCAGGTTAGTTGGTTTATCATTACATGTCCCAAGATCTTCCAAAGTTAAATAATAGTAAATCTGGCTCCCTTTTCTCAGTTAACATCCTTGCCAGAGACTGAATTATTTTCATTAATATCCCCACTTTTTAGGAAAAGATTTCTGTTTCACCAAAGAAAAGACCAGAACAGAAATTACAGTTTTTGCCCAAGATAATGACAGAAGAGGCTAATTTCCAGGCTTCTGTCTACTAGCACCTTGACATAGCATTTTAGTAGGCTATGTTACAGATGTGTTGACATAAATATCACAATTATTTGCATTTATTCAATTAAAAAAATAAACCTTGGTTGGATGAAGTAGTTTCCCCTAACCAGAAACACTACTTAAGGAAATATCATTTTAAACACCACTGATTCCTTCTTATAATATGGTCACTAATTGTATAGCATTTGGTATGTGGCTAAACATATCAGTTTCTTCATCTCATATTTACTATTGTTGGAATAAGGAATAATTTTAGTAAATGGTATAAAGCACCTATCACAATGTCAAATTATAAGACAATTACATATTATGTCCCATCTCTATATTCTAAGAAGGTAATTATATAATTTTATAACTGAAATGTCTAGATTTTATAACCAAAGGTCAGATCCAGTAAAATGGACCATTATTTATGCAACTACACCTGTTGAATTGAAGGCATTACATCACATTTTCTGCCAAGTTACTTAATTCTTGCTCAGCAATTACTGGTTTCTCAGTTTCTCACCTGACAATGAAATATAGGAGTCTTCCATTCTTTATTAACCTACAGGCAATTTTCCTTTGTGGTTTAACAAGTCTGACATATTGGCTATTGTTAACTGCTCATGTTAACTGCTATCTGCTCAGGACCATATGAAAAAGATAGCATTAAAGAGAAAACCACAGAAACCAAATCTCATGACTCTAGTGAAATTTGGTGATAGCCACACATTTTAGTAGAAGTGGAAAATAATTTCAACTCTTTCTCCAAGATGGAGAGACTTCCTGAACACGCTACAGTAAATGTGCATAAAACCAATGAACTTGCAGATTTCCTTCCAGAAGGGAGCAAGGTATTGAGCAACTGACAACTGCTAAGCAAACCTGAATACTCATGCTTCTCCTTCTTAAGAACTCAGTGATATTCTGGTCAGTATCTGATAACTGTGCTTAGCATGAATCAGTTCCCAGAAATCTATTTCTTTAGAATGACACTAACAAAATCACATTTCTGGGGCTACAAAACTGAGGTCAGCCTTAGTCTATGAAACTACCACCCTGATAGGTATCACTTAAGTGGCCAGTCAACGTATTTTAATAAGATTTCCAAATTAGGAAATCTTCTTCTTAGAAGAAGATTCTTCTTCTTAGAAGCCTCAGGAATATTTTCAAATGAATACAGAAAATGGAAAGGTATGAATGGATATTATCATGACTCCTGTGCATATCACTGGGTCACCAAGAGAATAAAAGTTTCAGGGAAAAAGTTATAACATTTTAGTACATGTATGGCCTGCCTAATAAATTTAGTTATGACATGGGGCTGTTATGAAACCCACATGAGCAAATTCATGTGAAAGTTCTTTGTAAACTGTAAAGTGCTTCACATATCATGAATTGTTCATGGAATATAGGAAGTTGAAATATGGATACAAAATGTTTGGTAACCTTAAATACTTGTATAACTTTTAATGAATATTCACAACTCTTTGGTGATTCTAAACAAAAAGTTGCAAGTCCCACTCAGAATTTTAAAATAAGTTTTAGCCCCAAAGAGTAATTTCAAATAATCAATTCTTCTTTCCTCTGTGATTAACACACCCACATGCAGAGGGACACTTACATCAATTCATTATTTTTAAATGCAGTACTTCGGAGTAGGGTCAATAACTGTCTTACTATGTTTTGCCCCTCTCTTTAAATTCTGGTGGCAGCCAATTCCTGCTACGATCACAGCAATGGGACAGTTCAAGTGTTTGCAACAGTGCAGCATTTTGTTATGCAATTGAAGGATAAATATGTCTTTATCTTTCCAACTATCCAGCTTTATTTCTGCCAAAGAGTGGTAAAAGTGAAAAGGAAAATATTTATGGGAAAATGGGTGAAAAATAATGAGAAATGTAACAGATACAGATGGTATTGCTTAAGTTAGAGATTTCCTAATTTGGAAATCTTATTAAAATACATTGACTGGCCACTTAAGTGATACCTATCAGGGTGGTAGTTTCATAGACTAAGGCTGACCTCAGTTTTGTAGCCCCAGAAATGTGATTTTGTTAGTGTCATTCTAAAGAAATAGATTTCTGGGAACTGATTCATGCTAAGCACAGTGATCAGATACTGACCAGAATATCACTGAGTTCTTAAGAAGGAGAAGCATGAGTATTCAGGTTTGCTGAGCAGTTGTCAGTTGCTCAATACATTGCTCCCTTCTGGAAGGAAATCTGCAAGAAATGTTAAATTATACTAGAAGACTGTTTAATGAGCATGAGAAAGGAACAAGTGAAGTTCAGTTCAGTCCCAGTTCTGGCTCCCTCTTTATTCTAGATATTGACAACATCAGATATACAAAGATGAATAAAACAAGACTCTCTACTCAGGAAGATTTTAAGTAGAAGACCAAAACATAAACATGTTATTTTATCTCAAGCAGAGCTCTTAGCTACAAGTGACTGAAACCAACTATGACTTTTTTTTTTCATGGAAAATAGAAGTTTACTAAAACAATAATGAGTTGCTCAAGTAATTGTTAGAAAGCAACATTAAGGCCATATAAGAAGAAAGAATGCCCAAATTCACATACAACAACCAGTCTGGTGAGGACACCATTACCACCATCCCCTACAGTAACTATTACCTATTCTCTTTCCTAGACCCACTAGCTCAGTACACTGCTGCTGTCCCTCTGCCACCATTTCTTTGCCATTTTGACCCCAGGTGTTTGAAATGTTTTTAACAACAGTGCCGAGAGAGTTCCTGGTAGCCCTGCGATTCTTGGTCTGGTACAACCAATTGCTTGAGCCTAGGTAGCATGACAGCACACTACCTTCATGAAAGCTTGGGTAAGCTAATATGTGTCACTTTCCATCTCTATAATACAGTAGGCACTGGTTCTATCAAGATATATACATTTCTTAAGCATAAGAAAGAAGTTTGATTCTGTGCAACCATCAATAATGACTAATGACTTCTACACTTTCAACATAGTAAGGTAGATACACCAGTAGATGTATGTTTTGCTTGCTATATGAAAACAGAGGATAGTCATCAAAAAATTGGCAAGATTATTTTCTTAGTTATCACCAAAAGTTATGATAATCCTGTGTATTCATTTCCACTAAAGACAAGGCAAAAAGACAATGAGAACCGATGTTTACATATATATATATATGCACGTGTGTGTGTGTGTGTTTATATATATGTGCGTGTGTGTGTGTATATATATATATATATAGTGCACAGGTAGTTCAAGGTCTGAAGTGCTTGGTTAGATTGAGTAATTGTGCCCAGGTTTCCAACTGATAAATAACAAAAGGTGACAAAATCAGATATATCTGATTGTAACAATCTACTTTTTGCAGTACATCAAATGCATCCTAGATTGTATGTGGTTGTGGTCATTCCATCCAGAATTGACTGGAGTCAGAGACTGTTTCATGATAACTAAATACATGAGACTGACAGACAATTTGGAATGCCAAATATTGCAGATCAGATACTTAGCCAATATGCCTTTCTCTGGACAGTGCAGAAAAGTCCACCACTAAAATCTTACCATTTTTCTTTTCTGGACATCATGTAGACAACCCTTTCTTGATAGCATTTTCTTTATTCATACACAGAAATACTAAGTAGATATTTTCTTTTTTTCAACTTTTATTACATTTTTAAATTCAAGGGGTACATATGCAGGTTTGTTACCTGAGTGTATTGCATGATGCTGAGATTTGGGGTATGAAAATTCCCATCACCCAGGAACTGAGCACAGCCAATAGTTAGTTTTTCAGCCCTTGTTCTCCTCCCACCATCCCAACTCTAGTAGTACCCACTATTTATTATTGTTGTCTGTATGTCCATAAGTACCCAGTGTTTAGCTCCTTCTTATAAGTGAGAACAAACTGTATTTCATTTTCTGTTCTTGCTTCAATTTGCTTAGGATAATGGCCTCCAGCTTTATCTATGTTGCTGCAAAGGACGTGATTTCATTTTTTATGGTTGCTCAGTGTTACATGGTGTATATGTACCACAGTTTCTTTATCCAATCCACTGTTGATGGGTACCTAGGTTGATGTCTGTAAGGAGCTAAAACAATTGAATGAGCAAAAAGCAAAAAACGCCATCAAGAAATGGGTAGAAGACCTGGGTAAACAGACACTTCTCAGAAGAAATACACATAACCAACAAACATGAAAAAAATGTTCCACATCACTGTTTTCAGGGAAATGCAAGTCAAAACCACAATGAGATATCATCTCATCCCAGTCAGAATGGCTATTAATAAAATGTCAAAAAACAACAGATGCTGGCAAGGCTGTGGAGAAAAGGGAACCCTCATATACTGTTGGTGGGAATGTAATTTAGTTCAGCCACTGTGGACAGCATAAATTTGGAGATTTCTCAAAGAACTTAGAACTACCATTTGACCCAGCAAACCCATTACTGGGTATATATCCAAAAGAAAACAAACTATTCTACCAAAAAGACACATGCACTCGCATGTTCACTGCAGCACTATTCACAATAGCAAAGACGTGGTAAGAGGATACACACAGGAAACATGTGGCTTCTCCAGATGAGATTTAGGAGAAAGCCAAGAACCTCAAAGTAGGTCTAGAATTTGGGAGTATGGGGCGGTGGATGCTCAGAAATCAGATTAAGATATTTTCCTCACCAACATCAGTGGCTTAAAGAAATTTATTTTGACGTAATCAGGAAAAAGAATAGCAACGGAAATGAATACTAGATATACAAAATCGACGTATTGAAATTTTTATACTATACAGACATGGCTTCTTAATTTCAGGATACTTACTTTATTCATTTGATTCATTTAACTCATTCTTTTTTTAGCTTGATAAGGGCATTTTCCTAAAACTACACGATTAAAATGTGTGTTCAGTTTCAGTCAGGTTTCACTTAAAAATTCCTAAAATATCTTTGATGTAGCAGAAATTTGCCGTAAACTAATGGACAAACTAAACGTTTTCAAAACCAACAAAAATGTCATTTCTCATTTCTGTACTAAAAACTCGTTGCCGGTCCAATGATATAAAGTTTTAAAACATACTTCCAGCTTAAATAGCAGTGTAGTGAAATACACTACATCTTGACTGCATAAATTGCATCAGAGCATTAAACACAGAGAGTAAGATAGAAGGGGATAATTACCTTTGGGATTGCAACTATTTTGACACCACCTAGTTCAGGCAAGAACACTGCTGTAATAGCCACATACTGTGACTATTGTTAGAAATTCTGACTGTCTGCATTTAGCAATGGGAATGCGAAAACAAATACCATTCCAACTAAAACAATAGTCAAAGTAACCTTTTCAATTGAATTGTTGCTTGTAATAATGAAATGGTAGTCCATACCACTGAGTGTATTTGCAGTCATTTCAACTTGTGTTTTATTCAGTGAAGCCCCTTTTCACATCTTTAATAGAATTTAAAAAATCTGATGCTTTGGCAGTCTTCACAGTTCCCTGGTCTCTTTTATTTATCTTGAGGGTCATATCTATAATTGATACAAGGCAGAAGCTAGGAGAATATTACTAAGAGGAGCAGAGAGCAGAGGGATCCCACTGGCCTGTGGGATTCAGGCACAGGGCTCTCACTCCAGGGTAATGTTTCTTTGGACCACTGACTGCACCTGACTGGAAAACACTGGACGATTGTCAAAATTCACAGTGATATCCTTCTGTTTCCCAGCCAACCTTTCACAAAGACTTGGGTGGTGAGTATAACAGCAAACCTGGCTTAGCTTTGCTGGCACTTGATATTTTGAAAAAGTACTCAAAGGTCCTTCCTGTCATAAAACACTGGATAGAGGAAAGCTAGGAAAAGTCCAACTTTAATTTCATGAATTTGCACTTGCAAAAACACATATCTTCACCAAAATTAAGAAGACTTGAGAATTTGGCTCTAAGCAAAATTCCACTCCTGGGATTGAATGCAGATTTCTGCTGTGGGCAAAACCTCACTATTATTTCTAGACAATGGGGCTTTCTGTAGTGAAAATGGTGGCGCTCTGCACATAGAATGGCCACAAGCCAGTTCCCAGTTTTCTCCAGTGGATTTGCCAGATTGGAGAAAGGAGAGAATATTTTCAGACTGGTAACATCTGATGAAACTTGGGGGAAATTAAGCCAGCTAACTTATTTTTTTTAAGTGAATGATGGTCTAAAAGCTCAGAGAAAATATATTAAATTGCTTCCAAAGGGCACAGTAGAGACTAAGCTTTTCCTTAAAATCTGGAAGGGAGCTGTCCTTAAGGAAGTTCGGCATTTGTTTAATGCCCTCAGTGTGATTTTGATCAGTGCTTCTCTAAATTTATTGCTCTATGAATTACCCGAAGGTCTTGTTTGAATGCATATTCTAAATCAGAAGGTTTGGGGTGACACTTGAGATTTCACATTTTAACAAGCACTCCACAATGTTGACACTTTGAATAGTAAGGACTTGGATGACCATATGATAATTCACCTAAGCAATTGCTTCACAAATGCCCAATACAGTACATTTAATTGGTTAAAGAGTACAAGTGATTACAGAATAATGTAACTGCAAAAGCTACTTGCATACCCTTGAACACTAATCAGCAATAAAAGTTGATACACAATAAATTGTAAGGATCTCCAGGGAATTATGCTGAGTGAAAAAAGCCAATCCCAAGGGTTGCATATTACGTGATTCCATTTATAGAACAGTTTTGAAATAATAAAATTTTAGAAATGTAAGACAAATAAGTTTTTGTCAGGTTAAGGATGAATGTGGGGCAGTGGGAGGAAGGTGGATGTGATTATATGCCGGTGATATGGTTTGGCTGTGTCCCTACCCAAATCTCAACTTGAATTGTATCTCCCAGATGTCCCATGTGTTGTGGGAGGGACCAAGGGGGAGGCAATTGAATCATGGGGGCCAGTCTTTTCCATGCTACTTCCTCGATAGTGAATAAGTCTCAGGAGATCTGATGGGTTTATCAGGGGTTTCCGCTTTTGCTTCTTCCTCATTTTCTCTTGCCACCGCCATGTAAGAAGTGCCTTTCATCTCCCACCTCCCCAGCCATGTGGAACTGTAAATCCAATAAAACCTCTTTTTCTTCCCAGTCTTGGGTATGTCTTAGCAGCAGCATCAAAACAGACTAATACGGCAGGCATTGAGTTAGAAAATAAAGGTGTACTGATAAGCAGGACGATCAGAGTCCAATACAATGTCTCAGCCTTACAGATTACAAAAGTACAGTTTAGACACTTGCCTTTGTTAAATAACTAAATTATTCCTGAGTTAGTCCTAATAACCATTTACTTTATTTGCAATATCTCTTCTTCTTACCACTTAACACAATCCATATGATTGCCTGGAGTCTGCTGCAATGAAGCACATTTTTGAATTTTATTTAATTTAAAATAAAAATAAATAACACTTATTTAAAAGAAGCTAAAAGGTATTCATTTGATATGTAATTCAACACTCTAAATCTAGCAAATATTTTAAACTTGTAAAGATATATCCTCATCACAAAATAATTAAGTGTATAATATTGCATATTAACCTCTTTAGAAAATTATGTTAAATAACAGTCTCTGTCACATCATCTCCTGAAAGGAATTGCTGTGATAAGTTTCCCATCTTAAATCCATTTACAAACTGTTACAAGGGTAAATATGGTTCCCTGCACCACAAACATTTTCATCTTCTTTCTATCAGCACCTTAATTTGCTCAGGTAGCGAAGTGTCCATCATCAGAAGATTAATCCAGGCAAGTCAATCTGTGCTGGGTAGCTTCCATATACCTATATCCAAATCTATTCTCCTTACTTCCTTCTGCTGTTCTCTACCCCATGATATTGGCCTTTATAGATAATATCAGTGAACTCCTTTTTTATCTGACCTTGAGTTGGATTCGGCCAATGAGCTGGTGTGAGACAAAAGAAGATAAGTAATGCTGGGATATTTTCTTTACCAGTTTCCTTCCTGAGGAATTGCTGGGCACTGGCTATATCATATGATTACATGCTACAACTCCCATCCTCTCCACACACCTCTCCGCACTCCTCTCTTTATCTCCAGTTTCAATAACTACTTCCTCCATTTGTCCTTTTGGGGCAGGGTGAGAGTGGCATCCCCCACTATCCTTACAAGCCCTCAGTGAATGCTCTATCCCATACCTCAATCATATCATTGTAAATAGTTCCTTTGTTAAATTCTGTTTAAACTACTCAAGTTGAGCGTGCCAGTTTTTTCTTATGTTGTTTTCTGTTTTGTGGTTCTGATTTCTTTTTATTTTTCACCAGATATTCATTTCCTCAACCTCTTTTTCAGCTAGGAGTGGTTAGATGATCTGATTCCCCCCAGTGAAACATAAGGGGACATCATCTACAAAGTTTTGGAAATGACTTTACTCCCTAATAAAAGACACGGTAGCTTGGGGATAGTAGTTTATCTCTTTGTCTGCCTTCATAACTTAGATGTTCGAGATAAGTGTGGTGCATGGAGTGACCAATCTGTGAGCATGAACCATCAGCCTGAGGATAAGAACCAGCACACAAAGGAAGGTGAAGGGGGAAAGGATGCCAAGACGCTGGACTTTATCAGCATTATTGAACCACAGTACCAACTTATAATGACTGCGTTTAGACTTCCTGTTATGAGTGCAATATGTGCACTTAAGGGTTAAACTTCTTTAATCAGGTTTTCTTTGACTGTAACCAATTCAATCCTAACTGATGGTGCAATCTATGCTTATTGCAAATATGAACTTGTCGCTTTTATGCCTAACATATGCCACTGGTTCTTCATCACCTGCAGAATAACCTTCTAGCGTGACATGCAACATCCTCTATGATTCTACCCTTGACAGGGGCAGCTTCTGCACTTCAGTACATGTCGCTTTACCTGCTCTACTGCTAATCCCAGTCTCCTGAAGTTTCTCACACAAAGCATGGCATTTCTCACCTCTGTCTTATAATGAATGCTCTCCCAGCAACATGTCTTCTACCACGAACAGCTTTCCTTCTTCTTTCTCTAGCTATGTCTTACTCTTATTCAAGAATATAACAGAAAGATTGAGCCAATTCTTTTTTTTTTTTTTTTTCCAGTTACTGAGAACAGAAGTCTATTCTGGATCATTCAAGAAGCGGGATTAATGAAACAAATTTAGGGCAGGTAACAGAAATCTGTAAGACTAGGCTTAGAAAACTAGCGGGAAGAAGAAAAACTGACATCCAGAAACAGAACAAAACTCAAGTGAAGAATGAGTCCGGTGAGCCCTACTGCAGCTTTTCTGAAGAATGGACACCTCAGCTTACACCACAGTCAGCTGTGGACAATGGAAACGAAGGCAGCTGTTCCCTCCTCTGTGTCGGCTTTTATTCTCAGGCTTCTCTGACACCAGCATAAAGACCCCACGGTCACTGCTTCTTTGCCTCACAAACTCTCAGTTCCAAATACAGAGGAGGTGCATCTGATTGGCGGAGCATAGATCAAGTGCTGATTCTTTCACTAGAGGAAGCTGAGAAAGTATCTGGGGTTTACACTTACTTTGGAGGAAGGACCCAAACTAAGAGCTGTTTATCAAGAAATTCACATAATTTAAGAATAGCGTTCAGATCTTGGATTACCAAAAAGCATTCTATATATTTAGTAAAATTTCAGTAAAATGTGCTAAGTGCAACTGTGGATGCATAAATGGGTTCAATTGGAATATGGAATAAGTAGCTACATGTAGCCCAGCACTGTATTCTAGAAATGTGTAATGAGAAATACATGTAATTTTCTTTGTTCTAGTAGCTGCATTTCAAAAGTACACAGAAATAGATAAAATTAATTGTATATTAACATAGTATATTTAAAAGACTGTAATTTCAACATTTAATCAGAATAAAATTACTAATGATATTTTAAAACTATTTTTCAATTTAAAATGTTTGGAATTCAGTGAGCACTTCACACTTACATCTCATCTGCATGTGGCTATTAGCCACATTTCAAGTGCTGAATAGCCCCATGTGGCTGGTACCTATCATATTGGATAGTGCAGATCTAGACAAATGTAGCAGTTACTAGGGGAGCAGTGATGTGGATCATATGCCAGTATGTAACTGTGAATCATTTCTATTTGGTTTTAGAATGCCCAACAGTCATTGCTAATTACTATTTTTTTTTTTTTTGTCCTGGATGGTAGCTTTGTCATTTAAATTGTTGAGTTTCAGAGTTTATGTGGCAGTTGATCAATGTGGCCAGAATTCAACTTTTAAGTTTTGATGGTGTTTGCATTTGGGCTGAGGCCATGGGAGTGGATGAGATCTACTAATAAGAGAGTGTAGAGGCACAAAATAAGGTCGATGTCAAGTCCCTAGAGAACATCAACATTAAAGATTAGAGAAGAAGCCGACTGAGAGTAAGTGTTCATAATGGTAAAAGAACTGGAAAAAAAATAGGTTTTCAGAAGCCAAGAGTCTCAATTGCAAAATTATTTTCTTCTTGGAAAGCTGACTGAATTTGGAGTCATTTCTCAATTTATGTACATTGGTTCCACTGAAAATTAACCGTGATTTTTTTTTTTAAATGAAACTTTAATTGGGCAGTTTATAATAAGAAGAAATTCTTCTATTTGTTCCTGGTCAGTTCCCATTACCATTTCACACAGAATCTCTTTTAAATTTTTATCACTTTCCTTTAGCCTCCTACCTACTCTTTCTCTCCAGCTCCATCAGTAGCTGATTTTGCCTCCTATTTCAAATAAAAGAGAGAAGCCTTCAGGCTGAAACTCCTTCCTCAACTTCTTCCCACACACATTATTTCAATCCATAGTAATCCTTTCTTTGTTCAAGTTTGGAAGTGCCTAATAACTAATATCACTCTTCTCTCCAGTGCCCCAACCCTACCAGAGGTTAGAGCTAATTGAGAGAGAGATACAGAAATCAGGCAGATTGCAAAAATCATTTCAATTAATGATTAAACTGTTGTGTAGCCTAGGGCTGTGGCCACTTGGGCTTGAGGTCTCCATCTCATTATCACATTTTCTTTTTCATTTGTAGTCAAGTTTCTAGAAATGAGCTCTACTTGCTCAACCCCTACACACGTCTATACACAAGACAATGTGACTTCTGGTCCAATTATTCCAGTGACACTATTCTTACAGATGTTCCTAATTCCCTCCATGGTTACTCAACCCCAGGGAGACTTGCCAATCCTTATCATCTTACTTGGCCATCGAAGGTTTCACACTATTGGCCCCTCCTTCCTTTATACATTCCCTTCTGTTTTTTTTTCCTTTAAACTCTTGGCTTCTGAGAAGCCCAAGGAGGCTGAGAAAGCTTCCCCTTTCTCTAGCTATGGGCTCCTTGATTCTTCTTTCTCTAGCTATGCTCTAAATATTTGCATTTCTTGGGGATTCATCTTCTGCTGTCTTCTATTTTATTCACTTCTTTCTCTACGTACTCTCTGGGTCATCCCATCCAATCCTGAGATTTCAATTGCTATTTATGCATTAGTCCATCTCTCGGCCTTCAATACTGCCTGTTCCAGATACATTTTTCAGAGTGTTCTTTCTGTAAGCCAGTTTTGATTATGATTAGAACTTTTCTTTGGCTCCTGCTAAAAACACTTGTATCTGACTCCTCATGTTCTCTTGCAGTAGAATGTAACTACTATAACACTTCTGACTAATTTCTACTCCTTTTCTCACTTATTGCTAAGAGAGGAGTGATTTATTAATCTCTGCCGAATTCTGACTCTTGAAAGTGTCAGTATCAGAATCTTCTGAATTCTCATCTGACTTAGGAGAGGGTGCATCCTGATCTGCCGCCAGATAGTAAACCACTCCCTCTGTGGGAGAGTTTGCAGTTGTGGAGAACATTTAATTTAGGAGGATGTTAGCAGACCACAAACCTAAGTCACCTTTTGCAGGCTAGCTTTTGTCCATAATAAAAATGCAATTACATTGCTACTTTTCTGACTGCTGACTCTTGATGATAGGAAAGCCACACTCCTGTCTATAGGCAACAACAACAACAAAAAGTGAGAGAACATTGAAGGAAATTCTTCTCTCTCATTACTTGGGATTTTAAGTTGAGAAACTTCTTTTACACATTACTTCTGATCTTTCTCCATATCCTTATTCTCCAGCGAAGGAACATTAATTCATTCACCCATTAAGTGAGATTGATAAGACAGGCTGGACTCACATGGCATTGCCCGTTGTGGGTCTTTCCAGATCCAGCCATCTGGAGAGAAGGAAACTTCTGGCCTGCCAATCGGATGCAGGAAGAAGCCTATCCCAGTAGAAGGTGATGGTAACTTGGAGTGTATGTTTACTACAATAGAGTGTTAGCAAATCCATTTACCCACACAAATTACATTTGCATAGTGTTTCTTAATCATAAAACTGATATTTTGAAATCCGGCTGATCCCCATATATTTCTACTAATTGATTCCAAACTCAGCTGGGAAAGAAATGTTGTTATTTGATTATTTAGATCCTTTCAAATACCTGAAATTTCCCATACATTTATGTTTTTCACCTAAAATATGAGGCCACTCCACTCCCCACTCTATGATCCATGGCATAGACCAACATATAATTCCACAAACATTTACTAATCACCTACTAGTTTACCACTGCACCTGAATTTAGAGACACAAAATGAAGATGTGAGTCGTGTATTCCAGGAATTCACAGTTCAGCAGTATAAGTTTATATTTCCAATTACAGTTTTTGGGTAAAGTCTCACAATGCATTTCTTTACAAGACTAAAATTATGAACGAGAAGCTCATCCAAAAAGCAGAACTTATTTAATTATGATCATTGCATTGACAGCTAACTTGATAAGGATGAGAAGGCAAGCACTGAGGCACACTGCAGTTATATGGCCAAGAAGAGGATTACAAAGAGAGACAACAAGAATGGGATGTCTTTAGTAGAGCAGGTCATAATCTAGTTAACATCAGAATGAGATGATAAAAACACATGGCGGCTTGCAAGTGAGTGCCAGTGGAACATGTATAGATGTGCATATTCAGCACCGGCTCAAAACATAATCAACAGAATCATAGCAATCTGTGCTCATCTTATAGACTGACAAGATGAGACTGTACTGATTATTTTAGCCATGGTTCAGGCAATTTGATAAGCCATAGAAAAACATGCATCTTCAGTCTGCACAGAAAAAAGTCATAGGTAAGAATAGAGAAATTACTGTACAAAACAAGTTCTGCTAACTTAACCTAAAATGTCATCCCACTGTTAAAGCTCGGCCTCAAATAAAATGGTGCTTATAAAATCTAAGAGACCTGTGCCTCAAGTTGTTCACTTAAAACAGGGTGAAATAGTTGGCATGACATGGCTCAGACCAATCTTCGTGATTGAAAACCAAACATTTTAAAGAAGGTTTGTAGAACTCAGGAAGCGCACACAAAGAGTATTATGTTAATTTAGGTAGAACTAATTTTTAAAACTCTCTTTGTACCTCATTTTCAAAAACTCTAATTTCACTCATGTAAAAAGAAAATAACCCAAACAGGTGATATTATTTTTTTCTACGTTTTAAATTTTAAAAGTCCCATCTGTCACTAATTACACATTTATTTCGTTATGCAGCACTATGAAAATAATTACTTGAGGTTTTTTGTTGACCATTTAGAGTTTAAAGTAAATACTAATTATTTTGTTATAACTGTGTATTAAATTAAACAATTCACTGCTAGACTTTTTTAGGCTCCAAATAATTTTTATTAGAACCACATAAGAAAGCAATTATGTAATTAGTGATACATCTGCCAATCTTATAAGTCCATCTTATAATATTTGAAGACTTTTTTTCCTCTTCATTTCTTCTATTTTAAAAGCAGAGACAGCTACTTCATGTGCACATTCCAGCATTTTATAATGATGTATGTGGCCTGTCCAGCCAGCTGGGCTGCTCAGTCATTCTATCAAAGTAGCAATGACGCCAAGCAATTAACTAACTCTCACAACTATCATGGCCTTGAGTTGAAGAAAATGTATCTATCTAGATAATTGTGGTCATTTCTACTTTAAGTAATTTCCTTTAGAATTAAAATATCTTCCAAAGTTAAACCAGAAGTTGCTGTGAATTCCATTTGGCACTTGTGCTAATAATAATATTTTCTGGGATAATAACAACAGGTTTGGATTTAATTAAATATGTTGCTCACTGAAGCATCTGTTTTAAACATTAATGAATGGGAGCTCCTATGGGATATCCAAATGGATGTGTTTTCACTCCGTAACACTATCCTGAAGTGTGTTTTGGAATTTGCAAATAATTAGCTGCTCTTTGTTTTGAGAGCCTTATTCAGGATAAAAAAGCAATCCTTTCCTCAAATTATATTGATAGATGGAACCCAGTTACGAAGAGACAATCAATCATAAAAGCAGTCTCTGCAAAGCTATTATGCAATCCTCAGTATTAAGGTCAAGTTTTTCTTCATGTTCACACATAACTCCCATTATCATTCATGAGAGTAATTCACTTATCAAAAAAAGAACACATCCCTTCCCAATTAGTCTAAGCTACTTTTGGCAGAAAGCCATTAAAAATAGCGGACATGGAGCTCTAAAGTCTACAACTAACATTTCAAGATTTGGAAGCCACCTTTGAAATAACCGTTATTAACTCGATTTGATTGGAAACACTGTGCGAATAGAAAATTTTTGAATTCATGGCTTTTTTTGCCCCTCAAAGGAAGTCATATAACTAAGAATTGTTTGTAAAATGGCATTATTAAGGCTTTATTAAAAATAAGTTGCTAGGCTTAAGTTCCGTAAAAACAGTGATTAGTTATTTTTTACCATTCAGTGTATCCTCAGCACACAGATCAGTGTCAGGCATAATAGGTGCATAACAGATGTTTGTTGACTTAGTGATTAATTAAGGCTAACATATTCTGTACAATTCAACAAGCATTTGTTGAGACCCTACTGCTAGGTGCTAGATACCATTAAGGACTGGTGATATAAAGATATTAAATCTCTACTTGTGTGTATATATACACATATAAATAAGAGAGGGAGAGAGAAAGAAAAAGAGGGATTCTCTTGTCAAAGAATTCCTAATATCTCAGATGATATTAGCATATAAAAAATTATTTGTTATAGTCTTGTCAATGTAAGGTTGTGGGAGGTATGGTACATAACATCTTAATACCGTCTGCAAATAAATGTTAAGGTTTTGATGAAATTCATATTATCCATACAAATTGAATGAATAGGAAATATAAAACATTCCTTAGTATGATAATCGTATTAGCACTCTGATTTGAAAAACACATTTTAGGTTGGGAGCGGTAGCTCACAACTGTAATCCCAGCACTTTGGGAGGCAGAGGCAGGCAGATCACAAGGTCAAGAGATGGAGACCACCCTGGTCAACAAGGTGAAACCCCATCTCTACTAAAAATACACAAATTAGCTGGGTGTGGTGGTGTGCACCTGTAGTCCCAGCTACTCAGGAGGCTGAGGCAGAAGAATCATTTGAACCCAAGACGCAGAGGTTGCAGTGAGCTGAGATCTTGCCACTGCACTCCAGCCTGTTGACAAAGGGAGACTTCGTCCAAAAAAACAAAAAACAAAAAACAAAAAAACAAAAAAAATCCTTTAAAGAAGTGAATAAAGCCTTCAGCTACACAATTAACCAAAAGATTATTAGACTATTATGGTCTCTTTGAGATCATGGTAGGTAAATACTTTGGCTTTGGATAAAGAATGATTGTGCTATAATATCCCTGGGCTAGACTGAAGAAAGTCACCATGGTTATGTATGGGTTTTTTTTAAGTCAGATTTGGGAAAAGTTTCTCATTGATAGCATCTTCTACTAATAGAAAAGACACTGAGATGTCAAACTACATCTCAGAGCTTTTGAAGCATTGGATGCTGGCCTGGTGTTCATAATTCCAGCTAATGGCAAGATGACCCATGCTGGACAAACACTCTCTGGCAGGTATATATTTAATAATATACCATGCATTGGGTTCTGACAGATTCTTGCAGGGAGAGCTCATCTGTTTATAAATGAATCCAAGGTCTTCGTATACTCCTGGATGGGCTGTAGCAAAAGGGTCCACAGTGATCCTAAAGGAAAGATTTAGGTGTATATGAGCTCAGTTTCATCATCTATAAAAACATGGAGTTGAATTTGATGATCTGTAAGGTCATAACATCTCTGTGGCTTCCTTTTCTTCTATTGCAAAGTTCATGTGGGTTAATTGAGTCTACCTGTCATGTATCTCCACAATCCCTTCTTATGTTTTTTTTTCCCTAACACAATGAACATTGAGGAGTCCATTGAGGACAGATCTGATATCTTATTAATATTCATACCTCTGTGTCCACTAATAGATTCTGGAACATAATAAATGCTCAATAAATATTGACTGAATGAGGGAATACATTGGGCAACATCTATATAACAAACTGCATAAATTACTCTGAG
Organism: Theropithecus gelada; assembly: GCF_003255815.1. Lineage (NCBI taxonomy): Eukaryota > Metazoa > Chordata > Mammalia > Primates > Cercopithecidae > Theropithecus > Theropithecus gelada. The sequence goes on from NC_037676.1 coordinate 118,221,225, forward strand.
TGATTTTGAAGCAATATAAAATAACATCTCCCACCTCCAAGAATTATATGATTTACTCAGGAGACAAGACCTTTCACATGTAGCAGTAAAGAATATAAACTGTTTTATTTAATCCTCACAAGAAAAAATAACATATGCCATAAAAACAATAATAATAGCATCTGGCATTTATTGAGAATCTATTATATGCCCATCACCTTAATTGGATTATTTCATTTAATCCTCGCAACAATTACAAGTCATTACTAAAGCTATCTCCAGTCTATAAATGAGAAAATATGAACTTAGAGTAGTTAAGCAACTTACTTGAAGTCTTACAGTTGGTAGTAGCTGAGCCAAGATATGAATCCAGGGTGTTCCATTCCAAAACGCATATTTTTAATCAGTATAATAAAAAAAGAGTGCCTACTTTGTTCTAAGTGTCAAACATCAAACGTGCATGTGCGTGTACGCGCGCACGCACACACACACACACACACACACAGAGTCCCTGTTGGGTGAGCTGCCTCGGTGGCCATGTTTTGTAACCTGCAGCACTTCTCCATCTGCCAAGATGATTGCACCACTGGTAGGTGTCTGATCCAAGAGCAGCCAATAAAGCAACTGACTGGCATCTGCTGAGGTTGCCTGATACCGGTGCTCTGCCCTCTATGACCAATATTGATTAATTTAATTAATAAGATTCCCTCATGTGGTGAGAGTCATAATGAGAGAGAGAGAGAGAGAGAGAGAGCTATTGGTAGAGAAGGGTACAAATTAGAAGATGGACAAAAGCAAGGAGCAAAGGCCTGTAGCCAGCACAATCAATGAGTAAGTAGAGGAAAGGGTGAGGTGGCTGGCTGGCACTGGGATTAGATTTGGAAAGACATTGAGAGAAAAGCACCAACAGAGCACACAAACTCATATTATTGATAAGGAACAAAGTTATCTACAAAATTCTTCTATACCAAAGGCAACAGATAAACCGATACCTACAGCTGGATCTCAAAGGACTTTTTAGTCACTGAAGAAACCGTTCTACATTCAAACCCCAGGGAGACTGGTCTTCTTGAGGTTGGGCTATCCCATTGTTCTTGAGTTTCTATCATGCTTGGATGTATGGCTTAGATGCTTGCAGTCTTACTATTACCTATATTGATTTCCTATTGCTACCATAAACTGTCATAAACTTAGTGGCTTACATCAACACAAATTTATTATCTATAGTTCTGGAGATCAGAAGTCAAAAATGGGCCTCAGTGGGCTAAAATTAAGGTGTTGGCAGAGTGTGTTACATATGCAGCCTCTAGGAAATAATTTATTTCCTTAGCTTTTCCAGTTTCCAGAGACAGATCGCATTTCTTGGCTCATGGCCTTTTCCATTTCTTTAAAGACAGTGGTGGGGCATCTTCAACTCTCCTTGTGACCATGATAGGGACTCTTCTCCCTCTCTCACTTGTCAGGACCCTTGTGATAATGGGGGGTCTGTGCAGACAGCTCAGAACAGTGTCACCATCTCTAATTCAGCTGATTAGCAACCATAATTCCGTTTAATTATCTTCAATAAAGGGGCAACCTTACTTCCTCTTTGTCATACAACATTACATATTTGCAGTTTTTGATGTTCAGAAACTAGACATCCTTAGGGGCCTTATTGTGCCTACCAAATCACCTATATTCCTAAAGTAAACTTTATGTTACTTGACAAAATTTGAGTAAGTCTGCTTTTTACAACCACAAGAACTTAACTAACACAAAGATGCTATTTGGCCAGTTTGAGTAGGGCTTCTGTTGCAATTAAAAAAAAAAAATCTTGACTCATAGGGTCCCCATTTCACATATTACTCATATTATTCTCCTGTCTGGTTTTCCTTTCCTTCCTCCTGCCTCTTCTCCTCCCACTTCCCTAATCCGCTGTTGTGAAAATCCAACTCACGCAGGGCAAGTGCTATTGTGCAATGCAGCATGAAGCAGGTTGTATATGACATAGGAGATATAAACACAGAAGAATTGCTTATATAGGAAGTACTTGGGAGGTTTCACAAAGGAGGAGATGGCATGTAAGCTAGGTCTGATTTAAGATCCTGCTTGACTATCCATCCATATGGGGAAGATTCACATCACGTAGATAGTTAACAATAGAGCCAAGAATTGTATGCAGGTCTTTGGATTCCTATTCCATTGTTCTTGATAAGTTTTTCCATATTTATGGAGGTTTGGGTATACCAGATGGCTATAGCACATATTTGTTGAACGAACAGAATGAATAAATGAATGAAAAAATTAAATAAATGGATAAGTGAATGAGTAGGTATGATGGAAAGCTCAAAGCAGATGAAAAATATGAATTAAGGCAGATTCACTCTGATGAAAAGCACGTTAGAAATGTGCATCTGCAAATAACATTATGCCATTCAGCGAATTTTCTAAACCTGAAAATTTTAATTAATCTCTTTGTGTCATAAGATGGGAGTGATAATTATCACCTTTTTTTTTTTCTTTTTTTTTGAGATGGAGTCTTGCTCTTGTTGCCCCAGCTGGAGTACCATGGTGCTATCTCAGCTCACTGAAACCCCTGACTCCTGGGTTCAAGTGATTCTCCTGTCTCAGCTTCCCAAGTAGCTGGGATTACAGGCATGCTCCACCACACCCGGTTACTTTTTGTATTTTTAGTAGAGACAGGGCTTCACCATGTTGACCAGTCTGATCTGGAACTCCTGACCTCAGGTGATCCACCTGCCTTGGCCTCCCAAAATGCTGGGATTACAGGTGTAAGCCACCACACCCGGCCTTATCACCTATTCCTTTTACATCGTTATTTTAAGTACAAAATAATATGCTACATGGAAGTTCTTTTCAACATTAAAAAAAAGATAGGCAGGTAGATAGATAGATAAATAGATACAGATAAATAGATTATAGTGTTTCATTATAATTTTTAACATTATTTTAATGATACTTTTAAATTATTTTGTTCTTTATGGCATTAAAAACACTTTTATGTATATTCCTTTAAATAATTTAACTAAAGACAAAAGCAAATGTGGAAACTGAAAAACATCAAAATAAGATTAGTCACTGTCATGGAAAAGATTAGTCACTGCCATAGAAATTGAGGCAGATTCACCAAGACTAGTGAGGTGTGTTTAAGAGTTAAATCTAAGAGTTTTCTCAAAGAAATTTAACATTTGTTGCTGGGTGCGGTGCCTCATGCCTGTAATCCCAACACTTTGTGAGGCCAAGGTGGGCGGATCATCTGAGGTCAGGAGTTCAGGAATAGCCTGGCCAACATGGTAAAACCCCATCTCTACTAAAAATACAAAAATTATCCAGGTGTGGTAGCACACGCCTGTAATCCCAGCTACTTGGGAAGCTTAGGCAGGAGAATTTCTTGAACCCAGGAGGCAGAGGTTGCAGTGAGACGAGACCATGCCATTGCACTCCAGCCTGGGCAACAGAGAGAGAATCTGTCTCAAAAAAAAAAAAAAGAAAAAAGAAAAGAAAGAAATTTACCATTTATCATTAACAGTAATTTTTCTATGGCTTACTATTTTCTATTAAGATTTATTATTGATAAAATTGTTACATCTACTTCTAATATAACAATAAAAATACCAATAGTAACATTTATTGAGCACTTTCTAAATGCCAGACATGACTCTAAGAACTTAATTCACAAAATCTTTACAATAATCCTGTGAAGTATGGGCTAATATCATCATTTTATAGATGATTGAGGGGCCAAAATAAGTTGTGAATAAAAAAAAAATTCTCTGATTCCAGAGTCCCTTCTCCTAGCCACATTCTTACTGTGATATAATAATAGTTATTACCATTATTGTTGTCATTGTGATCTTTATTATAATAACAATTAATTATAATTATATTTACCATTTGCTGTACACACGCTGTATTTAATCCTCACAGGTATTGCAAGAGAGAGTTATCATCCTTGTTTTACAAACAAAAAAGTAGAGGCTGAAAAATGGTAAGTTAATTGTCAAAGTCTCACAGCCAACAATTAATAGATGCAGATGGCAAATTAAGTACTATTACCTCACCAGACCAAGTTGCTTCTCAATAATCAATGTTGCTTTATTAGTTTCAGCAAATGTGTTTTAGCAAAGAGCTGAATGTCAGATCTGTTAGCCAGAGATTTGCCAATCTGGCTTCATGACTGTACTCCAGTGAATTCCGAAATAATTATTTTCTGAAGAATTCTTCAGATCACATTCAAATACTAATTTAAGTGTTAAGTGACATAACTTATTAACTGACATATTAAAATTAATTTCTGGTGAGCAATATTAAAGCATAACCATGAGCGTTGGTCTAATCAAGGGTAGATAAAAGAATCCTTTGACTTTTTGTTCTATTTTTTCACTAGTTGTGACACAGGATTTGTAACTGGCATCAATCAAGTTTTCTTTAAGCATTGACATAGGTATTAGTGGTATCTCCCTGCCCAGAATTACCATGAAAATCCTTCTTTGTCAAAAAATAATTTTTTTCCTTCTTCATAAATTAGTAACTATGTTTATCTTCCTGATACCTAAGCTAAATATAGATGAGTAGCATGTTATCTTTTTTTTACTATAATATTTGAAATAGCTTAATCACTAAGAAGGTAAGTTTTGATGTCCACCAAATTTTAGTGTGAATTCTGCTCCACTATTTACTAGTCTTAGGCAAATTATTTTACCACTCCAAGCTTTGATGCCCTTTTTTATATAAAGAACATTATCAAGCTCATGGGATTGTTGACATAGTTGAAAAAGATAATGTATATAAAATGCTCAGTAAAGTACATGACAAGTGATAGGTAGCCAGATCACTAATGTCATCATATAGAAATTAACTTTCTGTATAATGTGCTCTTTCTGAACTAATGTGTTTTTTAGTTTCCATTTAAGTAATTCTCCATATTTCCAAGTATTGAACTATTCTCCCTAGTTTTTCCCACCTAATTAAATGGAACCACCACCCACCCAAATGTTCAAGCCAGAACCTAATACATCATTTTTATATCCCCTCTGCATCAACTGTACCCAGATAAAATACATCACAAATCTTACAATTCTGTTTTGAAAATATAACTGATTTACATGTCTCCATCTCTGCTATTACCACTAAATAATCATTTCAATACAACTTTTTAAAATAAAACATTAAAAGTTAATAATATTAAAATTATAGTGTTCTTAATAGAAGATATTTTGTTTTCTTCTAAATATTCAAACAGAATTCTGCATAGCAATCTCTAATTTATAGTCCCAAGGTAGTGTTTCAAAATATGAGCTGAAAAGTTATATATGTACATGTATAAGTGTGTGTATGGGTAAAGTTAATCCCTGACTTAATTAAATACATGAATCATCAAATATTAGACATGTATAATCTAGATTATAATCTATCCTTTATTTAATCCTATTTAAGTGAAGCTATATAGTACATTGATTTTTTTAAGCACTTGACCTTAAATAAAGCAAGAATATCAGACTGGATTGTTTTCAGTAGCCATGTTTTTGTCTTTGAGTACACATCTGAATTGTATTCAATTACTATGACATGGGCTATATCTACATAAAATTTCAAAGTGATTTGCAGGTTTTAGAATGGATCTATACACAGGTCTACATTCAAAAGAAACTCTAAAATGATGATTCATCTTTGATCCCAATCCCCAATTTCATAATCTTATTTTCAATAAAAATGGAAGGTTCCATTTTTTTTAACTGCTTTTCCTTGTTTCTGGATTCTTATAGTTGTTTTTTGGCTTGAGCTTATTCACAGGTGTGAAAATTCAAATTCAAATACATTTAAACAACTATCCAGAGCTCTTGTGAACACAGCTCTTATAAACATAGCACTGTGGAATTTCTCACATGGGTTTTCCAGGAAGTTATAAGCCTAGAAGAACTAAGTGTTAAGGAAAAGAGAAATGTTCTGTAACTAGAACAAAGTGAGGATATAATAGATTTTAGGAGAAGTTTTATTATATAGGATTCTTCCTAATAATCAAGAATTGTGATTTCCCATCAAATTCTCTCACAGACTTCAAAGAAACCTTTCTTGATTTAATGACGACACACTCTTTATGTTGAATAATCGAGTACAACCAAAGCCTTAAACTAACCCAGTTACTGCAGTATTCAAACTTTTAGAGGAGACAAAATCATACCTAATTTAGATCCTAAAAGTTGCTGACTGAAATACAGATGGGCAGCCTAGAGATTTAGACTGAGTTTGTTTTGATAGAATTTAAGTTAGTGAAGAAAACTGGTGGGAAACAGTGGCAGGACTGAGAGTAAGATGAGGGGTTGGAAGAAAAGAGCTCCTCCAGAGGAGATGTGAAAATCAGAAGCAGAACTGGCTAGAGATGGTCCCTGTCTTATTCCTTCTTTCTTTGCTTTCAAGCTCTCCCTGTCTCCTGTTCTCTCCATATCATTTCCTCTTGATTTCAACGTCGTCTTCTTTTAATGTCTAGTATTCCCTTTCACTAATTTAATCAGCTTCTGATATTGTTAGTTTGGTTTTTCTTTGGTGTCTTAGTTGTTTCATTCCTTAACCTCTCTCTTTTTTTTTTTTTTTTTTGGACGGAGTCTCGCTCTGTCGCCCAGGGTGGAGTGCAATCTCAGCTCACTGCAACTTCCACCTCCCGGCTTCAAGTGATTCTCCTGCCTCAGTCTCCCGAGTAGTTGGGATTACAGGCACACGAGTGCACCTGGCTAATTTTTTTATTTTTAGTAGAGACGGGGTTTCACCATATTGGTCAGGCTAGTCTCAAACTCTTGACCTCATGATCCGCCTACCTCGGCCTCCCAAAGTGCTGGGATTACAGACGTGAGCCACCGCGCCCAGCCCTCCTTTATCTCTCTTTATACTACACGGAATTTTTATTTATTAAAAAGAATGGCCAGGCATGGTGGCTCACACCTGTAATTCCACCACTTTGGGAGGGCGACGCGGGCAGATCACCTGAGGTCAGGAACTCAACAACGTGGTGAAACCCCATCTCTACTAAAAATGCAAAAATTAGCCGGATGTGCTGGCCCGTGCCTGTAATCTCAGCTACTTGGGCGGCTGAGGCAGGAGAATCACTTGAACCCGGAAGGTGGAGGTTGCGGTGAACCGAGATCATGCCATTGCATTCCAGCCTGGGTGACACAGCAGGACTCTATCTCAAAAAAAACCATTGTTGTATAATTCTTATTTTAAGGTAGAAAATTAGATTAGCTTTTAAAATGTTTTTTCTCTTGTCCTTCAAAATTGAAATCAAATGATGCTTCTTACTCTTGTTACTTACATATAATCTTCCCTAATTTTTATGTGCACTAGTGTGTCCCTCCATTAAAAATATATTACCTAATCTTGTTCTGAATCCCTTGTTTGCTCTTAAATTATTTTTCATGTTAGGTAGATTATCCTAACTCATCCTTCTGTCAAAATTTTTTTAAAAAGCCAGACAACTTAAAAATATTTGAGGGAGTGACCTTGTGTAATAGATAATATACTCTTAGGAAAAGCTCTTTAATTGGATTGGAGGTAGGGGTAAATAATTACCTTTTACCTTCACTTCTTATTTTTATGGTCATTAGGATTATAAAAATTATTGTTCAACCACACATTTCTGAATGATTAAATAAATGCATAAATGAAGACAAAAAATCCCAGTGCAAACATGATAAGCTTATATCTCTTTATGGAGACTAAGAAATAAAAAAGAAAAAGGGAAATATTTTTTCCCTAAAAAGAACGAATAATAACTGTCATTATCATGTATAGTGGGTCATAAAATCTTCCAATATTTGCAGTCTTTCTGCACATAAATTTCATAAATGTTTTTTCTATGGATTCTACAATTTAATATAAAAAAGGCAACTCTATGTATATATATAAGCAATTGAACAAAAGCCATAAAAAAATCACCATTACCACCAGTGGTGCACAATTTGTTTGGAGTAAAGGAAGGTTTTTATGGTTATAAAAATTATTTAGGGAAGTTTTCCATATGTTTCCATCTCTCAGAGATTAGGAGATTTCTTCTGGGGGACATGCCAGAATGTTGGTATTGGTGGACAGGAAGAGAGTGGGTAAATGGGCATATGTAACTTCAGAAAATTCTCTAAGGATCATTATAGCTTTGGACTGATACAAATGGTAGCTATTCTTATGAAGAGTCATTAATAAATACACAAGTCAATCAAATAGCCAAAGGCTTCTCAAACACTATTGAAAGTTAAAAAGGATTTGATAACAAGACTCTAGTTAAATGCTCTTCCCACTCAAGGGGATTATACACTCCCACTTATGGGGTGTGGCTCAGTTTTGAGTAAAGCAAATACAACACATGATTTATATGAAGATATCTTTACTAAAGAACTTGTATTTCAGGAGTATCACTTAGACTGAGCCCTAGGACATAGTCCCAACCTATTTTAGTAAGAATTGTGGATTTTAACTCCCTGATTTATAACCCCAGATCCAAGCAGCTGAAAGTGATGTTCACCTTTTCAGTCATTTACTTGTCAACACTAAAAGGCAAGTCCCAGCAATTAAATATTGTGCAAATATCTCAGGCATTTAGGGCTGGCGAACCATTAATTCAACAAACATTTATGAGCAAGAGATCAGTCTGACTACAATTGCCATAATCCAAGTGAGATACGCTAATGGATTGGGCAGAGATGATAGTGAGGGAAGGGTAACGGAAATATTCAAATGTTTTGAAAGTAGAGAAAACAGGATTTCTGATGGTTCAAATGTTGCATGTGAAAGAAGGGAGTTAGAGATGACTCCAAAGAAACTGAAGGGATGAAGGAGCGGATTTCAGGGATTGAGGGTGGATCAAGGGCTCCATTTTAAAGAAGTGTACATTAAAATGATTATTAGACATTAAAGTTAGACATGTCAGGCAAATAATTGGACATAAATACCTGGAATTGAAGGGGAAAGGTCTAAATTGACTATATTAATTTGGCAGTCTCAGGTATAGGATGGTATTTAAAGCCATACAACTATAATGGAGGTATGGTTTTCCTGGGGCAGCATAAATCCACTACAATTCAACATTTTTTTCTGATTACAACTAAAAACTCTAAAGAAAAAATGTTACAGACAATTTCCTGAGGACAACAAGAAGTAAATAAAAGCAGGCAGAATATGGAAAGCAGTCAAAACTTAGAGAAACAAATGTATGAAGGTGAACAAAAATCAACAGAACCTCAAGGATGTGTATGACAATATCCACTGATTGTGCATTTCTAAGGTAGTCCCATGGAAGAGAGAGAGATTGGGCAAGAATGAAAATAGGAAGAAATTGTGGCTAAAAACGCTCCATATTTGGTGAAACATAAATTTATAGATTTCAAAAGTTCAGCATATCCCAAATACTATAAACTCAAAGAAAACTATGGCAAGACACATCATAAACTGCTAAAAACCAAAAATTAAGAGAAGGATGTTGAAAGCAGCTAAGGAAAAATAACATTTCATACAAATACAAAAATTCAAATGACTGCAATCAAGTACATTCTATTCTAGGAATGCAAATTAATTTCATGTTTGAAAACCAATTGATGTTATTCACTGTATCAACAGACTAAAGGGCAAATAGGATCTTTTCCATAGATGCAGAAAAAACAGTTGACAAAATGTAACACCCATTCATAAACAAACTCTAAGAAAACTAGAAATGACAGAAAACATTCTCTAACTAATTAAAGAGAAGTTATGAAAACCTTACTGCTAATGTTGCTAATGTCATCAACAGTGGTAAACAATTGAAACACTGTCAGAACAAAGCATGGATGCTAACTTGTAACATTTATTTAACACTCTACTGGCAGTCCTAGTCATTGCAAGAAAGCAAGAAAAAGAAATTCAAATTGTAAAGATTAGAAATTAAGAATTAAAATTTTCCTTATCTGCAGATGATGTGATTCTTTTTTAGGAAAGCCCAGGAAATCTTCAAAATAAAAATTAGAACTAACAAATGAACACAAACAGCTCACAACATATAAAGTTAATGTGCAAAAATAAATTACATTCCTATATATTAGCATCAAACATTTGGAAAATATATCAAAACTAATGAAATGTATAGGAATGGCAAAAAATTTATCATGCTACCTGCTATTAAAGCAAACTAAATATGGCCTGAGAAGGACTCTATACTTCTATATTTGAGTCCTTGTGGATGAACTGCAACCTAACTTAATAGGTAGACAACATTGAAAACCTAACTTAAGAGTATATGCCTGCAACAATAGCTGAGTATTGGCCAATCCCAGCAGCCATACTTCAACCACTCATAGACGGCTGAGTGTTCAACCTATGTTCAAATAAGGCAAACGCCAGGTTGTAACCAATCCAGCTGTTTCTGTACCTCACTTCCAGTTTCTGTATGTCATTTTTGTTTTTTTGTTGATAAATTTGTTCTGACCATGAGGCATCATCTCTGGAGTCTCTCTGAATTTGCTGTGATTCTGGGGGCTTCCTGATTTGCAAGTTGTTCATTGCTCAATTAAACTCCTTTAAATTTAGTTCAGCTGAAATTTTTCTTTTAGCAGATGGTATCAGAAGTGGGGTCTGAAATAGAGCTTATAATGACTCCCAGGAGTACTGAGTGAACATGCAAAGTACGCACAGGATCAATTTGTGTCCATTGATCTCTTAGAGCAGCTGGAGATCATGGGTAAGTTCTCTCTTGGATTTTGGAGCTCCATGGATTTGTGGTTTGAGCTCTCCAAATTTCTTTCAGCAAATTTCTGATCTAAACTGGGTTTGGAAGTCATGACAGAAGCTGGACTGGGTCCACGAATGGATTTGATCCAGTAATTAACTGGCTTGAATCCAGTTAAAGACCTCTTACATCTGCCTGGGTCAGAAATAAACAGGTAACATCGTAGAGGTGTAAAATGTGGCTTTTAAAAATTTAAGGGGATTTTTGTGTTCTACCCCTTTGTTTCATTTTTATTGTGCATTTAGATAGGAAGAATAATTCAATAAGTTAATTAAGTGAACCTGAGCGCAAAGCCAATATTTTAGATAGAAATGGGGTCTTTAATTTCTGAAAAATCAAGTTTTTCCTGGCTTATACATTAGGCATGGGAATCCCAATCTGAAGGAAATAGACTGCAGCACACGTTGGCTGACTTTGAATAAGTAATGGGAGACATTTTACCTGAGTAAAGGATGGGATTGGGTTAGAGGCTCACCCTTCAGGAAAGTCTCTCGTGGTTAAAAATGGATTAAAGATGACAGGGCCCAACTGGGGGCAAGTTTGAGTCTTGCCAGTTCAATATTTGGTGCCAAGCGGAGTGACTAACATCTATGTTTTATCACATGTATTTTGCTGTGGCCAGAATGAAAAATGTTAATTGGGTTACCCTGTGCAATCCCTTGGGTGGCAACTTGCAAAATTGAGAGGCTTTTGCTTGTGGTTCCATGAAACAAAAAAAGATGATTTTCCTTTATGATGCAGCTTGGCCCCCAGGGCTGTAGTGTGGCAAGCAGGGTCACTAGGGCTGCTCAGGGAAAGGGAATCCAGAAGCCTGGCATGCCATCAAAAGGGTAAAAAATGCTTACCATTCAGACTCTGGCCTCTCTCTCTCTCTCTCTCTCTGTGCAAACTGGTTAAATAAATGGTAAAAGTCACTGTTTATCTGTAAAGTTTTGATTAATACAAAAAAGAATTCTGAGGCTGATCTTAAGCTATACTGAATCTGGTGTGCGTTGCGTGTCTTTCTGTATTGTTCTGTCATAAAGAGGGATACCTTAGGATAAAATGCATGCCCAGGACCCCATATGCCTTCTCTTCAAGATGATGCAGGAAACTGGTCAATCGTATTCTTCGGCACTTGACTTTGTCACCATGTGGCCCTGCTTTCTCTTTTTACAATGGTAACCTGGGTTCAGGGTTCAATTCCCAGCTTAGGAAATGAGTAGTTCCTGGTTTGATATCTTCATGACCTTTACCACTTGTTGATTCTCTTCCCCTCCATGACCTATCTTAAATTTTCTTTTCCCTGAGCACAGAAATATTAGCCATTTGGCCTAGCAAAGTTTAAGTAATAAAAGATTTAAAAGAACTTTTTCAAAAAAGTACTATAGTTAAAAGTTGGCTTCATTAAAAGTGGATATTCAAGCTGTAACAGCCTGGTACTCCTTGAGACAAACGGGAGGCACCAGACCCCATTTTGGAAAACAAACAAACAAACAAACAAAAACAAAACAAAAAAGCAGGAATTGGAAATGGATAGATCTCTCTTGGAATCTAAGGCTCCATTCTTTTTGGTGTCCAGGATCTGGTATTAAAATGGGGACCCTTAATTTTGGGGAACTGTTTTTACCTTCTAGCTGTGCCTGCTTCTTAGGCCCTAAAAGCTGCAGGCTTTCCTGGCAATGTTCTTCCAAGAACTCCACCCTAAAGCCAATAATCCAATTAAGAAAAAATGTACAAACCGGCAAATGAAAAATCTTACAACTACTAGATCTTCTGTATGTGTAGTTACATACTACACATGCATCATAGCACACATGTATAATTCCATCTAGCTAATTGGCTTTAAGAAAAGTAAGAGCTTAAACAGAATTTTTGAAAGAAAAATACAAACTGTAATGCCTTTTAGTTCATATAATTTTAGTAATCTTGGGGAAATAAAAACAGCTTTAATTATTATTGGTAAAATAAAAATATTTGGTCTAAATTAGGCAGGTCAGATATTAGGTTTGCTAAAAGCTTTAAGGTCATAAACTGCTTCTTAGACTTTTGAAGATTGTTCAGCTTACCTACTTTGGAGGATTGGCTTAGCACCAAATATTGAACTGGCAAGACTCAAACTTGCTCCCTGTTGGGCTCTGTCATCTTTAATCCTTTTTTTAACCATGAGGGACTTTCCTGAAAGGTGAGCCTCTAACCCAATCCCATCCTTTACTCAGGTAAAATGTCCTAAAGTAACATAACTGGTTGTTTAAAAAGAAGTACATTTAGCACAAGTCAAAAAGTCGAAGCATGTTGTAGATGGTCTGTGTAAGTCATGAAAGGATTCATGAAAGGAAATTTATACACTGAAAGTAAAAGTTGCTAAGAGTTACAATTATCACATGTGATTGAGATTACTAAAAAAATAGTCTTACATGCAAGGTACGTGAAGAGAATGAAATGTGTTTTTGGTGAAAGATTACAAGAAGGCATGGGAATGTAAATTTTTGCCTAGTTTAGAGTGTTAAAGAATTGTTTTAAATTACATAAGAATAAGTTAAAGGTTTAATCAAGTTGTTAAAAGTTTGTAAATATTAATCTTTTAAAAAAACATCCTGTGTGTGAACATATTAACTAAATTTAAAGGAGTCTTTCCATTTTTTTCCATAAATTGAACATCAAAATAAAACCACAGTGTTTTCTTAAAGCACTTATCTGCTCATTAAAAAACATTTGTAAAGAGTACAAGGTTTATGAGAATCTCACGTTATGGTGAAATCGATTAAGATTGAAAAGATTTGTCTATGAGGTTTAATTACAAATTGAGGTTGACATTAACAGTACACTAATACAAGGGTGAAATTTGACTTTCTCTCTTGAACAAGATTTTCATGTAATATTAAAAGATAATGAAAGATTTTTGTTGCCTTTTGAATAAACTACTGAAAAAAGAAAGGAAAGACAAGGGACAGATTATTTGGAAAGCTGTCCTCCCTCTATCAATGGTAAAAGTTTTTGCCTTTTTAAAAATTTTTGAGTCATCATTTTGGCTAAATGATTATGGTAACCTGGAATCGTATTTCACATTATCAAGTGTTTCAAACCTTTAACATATTTTATAGGCTTCCCAAAATCAAATTTTAGCTTCAAAATTGTCTTTTCTGACCTCTAACTTTAAGATGCTACAGATAGCCTCTGAAGCATCCAAAAAGAGGTAAACAGAATTATTTGACATGTTCAATTACATGGGAAGCATTGTCAAAAATACAAAAAAGTTTTAATCCTCTGCAGTGTATATTTTAGTGAATCATATTAATATATGTCTTAAAATTGTATGGGATTTCTAAAATTCTAATATGTCTGAGTACAGGCTATCAATCATAATTACAGTTATTGTGTACAATAACCAAATTTCATTGTCAATTATGTTTTTAACTATAACTATTTAAAGCCATTTCCACAGTTAGTTGCTTAATGCTAATGCGGTTTCTGAAAACTTCACAAGCATGCAAAATCCTAGAATATGGTGTCTTTTGGTAGATTCATGAAGGAGGGAAAGGACCCTAAAAGGCACTCTTAAATACAGGTTTCTAATAACTTTAGAATTATGTTATTTGAATGGGGTAAGAATTCCTGGAACTTTAATGAAAAGACAGACTGTGTTTTAAAACTGCTAATCCCAGTAGAACAAAAATTAAATACCAAGAAAATACTTTACCAGGTTTTGATGTTAAATCAGCTAATACTGAAATTGTTTAGATATACATTTTGAATGAACTCCATGGTCTAAGTCAAATTACCTATGATAACCCATCAGTTGTCAGTGCTATGCACCTAATTTGGAGAACCAACTGGAATACAAGAGGGTATAAAAGTCTAATGTTAATTAAGCATGGACTCTTGGAGAATCAGCATGGCCACCATGTCCCTCCTGAGTCCTTAAAACTCCTGAGTCCTCAAAAGTTATTTATTCCATGACTCATCATATAATAGATAAAATAATCCAAATTGAATATATTGGTGTGGTGACTTATAAATTGCTAAAATAGTTTATAATCAATGTTTGGTCCCATATTCCTGGAAAAACTATCAAAGCTTCCAGAACATTTGGTCACCTGATGGGCCATTTAAACATTTTATAAAGGAATTTCATTCAATTGTCATTTTCAATACACATTTTCTGGTTGTATAAAAACTCTCCCATGAAAGAAGGCTAATGTTATAACACTAAGTTATTATGCCACAGGGTATTTTTACCAGGTAAAGTTTTTTATGGTTCACTGAGGACAATCAACCCTTTCCCAATCTAGAACCTGAAGACTGGATCTTCTGAGAATGTCAGAGAAAGACTGTCATTGCCATTCACATTGCAGCAAAACTTTGGAACTTTGAACTTTGGGTTCATAAACTTGCAAATGAGAAGGGTCCCTCCACACTCTTGGAACTGTGCACCCATTGGAACCCTTAAGGTAAAGCTAATCAAAGAAGTCTCTCGAAGAAAAAGATGGCATTGTTGATGTGAACAGCTTTCCCAAAATCATAAATCAAGACTTCTATTAATAGACTCCTATCTTTGAATATTTTTTCTTGTTTATGCCTCTATGAACAATAAAAATGGAAAAGGGGGCCAGGTGTGGTGGCTCATGCCTATAATCCCAGCACTTTGGGAGGCCAAGGTGGGTGGATCACTTGAGGTCAGGCATTCGAGACCAGCCTGGCCAACATGGTGAAAAACAGTCTCTACTGAAAATACAAAAATTAACCAGGCATCATAGTGCACACCTCTAATCCCAGCTACTCAGATGGCTGAGGTAAGAGAATCACTTGAACTGGAGAGGCAGAGGTTGCAGTGAGCTGAGGTGGCACTACTGCACTCCAACCTCGGTGACAGAATGAGACTCCATCTAAAAAAACCAAAAAGAAAGAAAGAAAAGAAAAGATAAGGGGGTCTGTTGTGTGCACTTATGTAGTATACTTTTATTTGTAAAGGATTTTGCAGCCAGCCTCATACATTCATAACCTTATACTTTGATAGGTAAAAGGTGAAGGTCCAATGTAGGTGAGAAACTTTAATGTTACACACGTTCTCTCATAATTAGTCAGAAAGTTAACATTAATTCACTCCTCTTAATCCACATCATGAGTTAAAAAGACCATTGCCAAGGACGCCTTTCCTCTTCTCTAAGAGAAGGACATCATTTGTTAGGTCCTTTTTCCAAAGTTTGGAATAAAAGAGGAAATGATTAGAAATGTATCCCTCATAATAGGCTCTTTAGCAGATTCTACTGTAAATGCCATGGTTACACCACAGACCTTAAATTATTTTGTGAAAATTATGCTAAATAATAGAATTGGCTAAACAGAAAAGTATCTGTTTGCCTGTTGACACTTATGGCCTATGGAGAAAACCAGGTATTATAGAGATTCAGTTGCAAAGGATTAACAAAAAGTCTGCTTAGTTAAGTGAGTAGACTCTTCATCTAGCTCATTCTTTAAAGTATTTGATTTTAGGTGGTTTAGTTTATGGGAACCCCAGGTAAGAATCATACTCCAAACTCTTGGTTTTTATCCTCCTAATAGTCATAATAGTCTCCCTGGTGCACTGTATTCTCTCAAAGTTTTTAAATGTTTGCATGCAGCCATCTCTAGAATGTCAAATGGTCTGTCTTCAACTGAAATGACAAGAGCTGAAAGAAATGTGTGATCATGAGGACACTGTAACCTATGAATGACATGCTGAGACCAGAAACCCAAAATGATGTCAACTGAGACTGGTACTAAGGCCCTAAGTGTTGGTCACACTCTCACCTAAGTGAAAACCTGGCCAAAAAGGGGATAACTTTTTGAAGCAAAATTATGGGAGGCCATTGTTTTGGACTGAGCTCATGCACTAGGCATTAACAGACCAAATCAAATAAAAATGGAGTTACTCATGCTAAATATGACATAATCACACTAAGAATTTAAAGAAACGCAAAGATCCTAGACCAGGACAACCAAGGTTTTGTTTTTCTCCTGTAAACAGGACATTCCAGCATAAGGAGTTACTCTCTACTCAGTCCTTGTTCCTACTTTTGCAAAACTCACTGTTCTCTTCTCTCCCAGTGAGTTGTAAGACCAAATAAGTACATTTACAATGGCGATAGTGACATCAATGACTAAAGTTTTGGTTAATCAATCAAAATTGAGAAAATGACCAAAAACGGGAAATTGTTAAAGCAAACTAAATATGATCTGAAAAGGACTCCATTCTTCTATATTTGAATCCTTGTGGATGAACTGCAGTCTAAGTTAATAGGTAGACAAGATTGCAAACCTAACTTAGAAGTATGCACCTGTAATAATAGCTGAGTGTTGGCCAATCCCAGCAGCCATACTTCAACCACTCACAGACTGCTGAGTGTTCAAACTACTCAGTGCAGTGTTCAAACCTGAGTGTTCAAATAAGGCAAAGACCGAGCTGTAACCAATCCAGCTGTTTTCATATCTCACTTCCAATTTCTGTATGTCACTTTACTTTTTTAGTCTATACATTTGTTCTGCCCATGAGGCACCCTGGAGTCTCTCTGAATCTGCTGTGATTCTAGGGGCTGCCCAATTTGCGAATCATTCATTGCTCAATTAAACTCCTTTAAATTTAATTCAACTGAAGTTTTTCTTTGGACACTACTTAGGCATATGTCTAATAAAAGACATCTAAGATCTTTTATTTAAAAATTACAAAAAAGTATTGTTGGGAGAAATTAAAGACAGACTAAACAATTAGAAATACATGTGATATTCATTGATTAAAAGATTCAAAATTGTTTCCATGGCAATTCTCTCAAAATTCGTTATGTGAAGTCAACATAATACCAATCAGAATCCCAGCATGCATTTGTTAAAAATGATAAAAAGTTCCAAAGCATATGTGCAAATTCAAAAAGTATAGAATAGTGAAAGCAATTTTGGAAAAGAAGAACTTCATCTAATTTCAAGTTTTATTATATAGCTGCCATCATCAGGACAGTCTGATAATGCCCAAAAGATATATATGTGTATTAATGGAGTAGAATAAAGTTTAGAAAAAGACTTACACATGCATGGTAAATTGATTTTTGACAGAGTTTGACAGAGGAAAGTTCACTTGAGAAAGAAAAAGCTTTTCAATAAATCTTGGTGGATCAACTGTACCTCCATAAGCAAAACTAACTAACTAACTAAATAAATAAATGCTAACATTTAACTCACATTACACACAAACATTTACTCCACATAGACAGTAGGCCTAATGTAAAACATAAACTTATAAAACAACTAGAAGAAAACTTGGATGTAATCATTGTAAGTTTGGCATAGGTGATAGCTCCTTAGATAGATATTTTAAAAGCATTCACCATAAAAAATAAAACTGATAAATTGAACCTTCTTAAATTTAAAATCTATTATCATATGAAAATTGTCATTAAGAAAATCAAAATGCAAGCCATTAACTGGAGGAAAAATATTCACATTACATATATTAGACAAAGGACTTGTCTCCAGAGTAGACAGTACACTCTTATACTTCAATGAGAAATAAATGAAAACAGAAAAACAAATGCAAATGGATAAAAGATTGAAACAGAGATTTTACAAAAGAAGATAAGTGAATGACAACCACATGGAAACATGTTTAATCGCATTAGTCACCAAATTAAAACCACAATTAGATTCTACTATAACCTATTAAGACAGCTGAAATTTTTTAAAAGACCATATAAAGCAGGGTTTAGCAAACTTCATTTGAATAAAAGGACCAGAGAGTAAATATTTTCGGTTTCATTGGTCATATGGTCTTTGGCAAAACTATTCAACTCTGCCACTATAGCATGAATGCAGTGATAGACAATTAGTGAATGAATGAGCATAGCTATATTATTTATAAAAACAAGTGGCAAGCAAGATACCTCAGGCCATAGTTTGTCTTAAAATAAAGTCTCAGCAAGGACATGAGAACTGAAATTCTCATACTATCAGTGAAACAAAGCTAGGCCGTTTCTTAAAAAATTAAGCAGACGCTTAACATAAAACACAACCATTCCACTTCTAGGTATTTATCTGAAATAAATGAAAACATATGTTTAAAGACTTACACGAAAACCTTGTAGCAGTTTTATTTGTAATGATCCAAAGCCAGAAACAGCCCAATGGTTAAATGGATAAATTATAGCCTGTCCAAACAATAGAATATTACTCAGCAATAAACGGTAATCAACTACTAATACATACAACAACATGAGTGAATTTTTAAATCATTACATTGAATGAAAGAAGCCAAGACAAAAAAGTATATATTGTATGACTTCAATTATATAAAATTCTAGAAAATGCAAACTAATCCCTACTGAAGAAATCAGATCAATGATTGATTGGAGTGAAGAGTTGCAAGGATTATAAAGAGACATAAGGAAACTTTTGAGGGGAAATGGAAATGTTTGTTATCTAGATGGTGGTTATTATTTCACGGGTGTATACATATGTCACTACTGATCAAATTGTACATTTCAAATATGTGCAGTTTATTTTACTTCAATTGAACTACAATAAAGTTTTTTTTAAAAAAAGTTGGATGAGATCACCAATGGAATAAGTGTAGATAAAGAACAAAAGCCCAAGGCTGGTCCCTAGCATATCCCAACATTTAGAGACAGAGACAAGGAGCTAGCAGAGAGAACAGCCAGTAGAACAAGAGGAGATCTGGGAATGCATAGGGGTTTTGTAGCCCAAAGTTAGCAAGTGTACCAAGGCAAAACTCGTGATCAACTGAATTAAATACTAATATTAAGGAAGATAAGGACTGAAAATTGATGATAGGATTTTAGCAACATGGAAATCACTAGAGACAATTTAAAAAATAATTCTCCTGTAAGGATGCAGAAAAGTTTCATGGTAAAATAGAGCAGAGAATTAGAGAGAGTCAGTTTGTTCATTATTTTCCCAAATAGGGGAAACCGCAGAATATTTGTATGTTGATAAGAAGGGAAGAAGAGTGGCTAGATGTTGGAGTGATACTATGAGGAGATGTGTAGCAATGGGATCTTGTGCACAAGTGGAGGGATGACCTAACTTTGAGCACAGACTTCTTCCAAAGAGAAGGCAGAGTATATGAGAAGAGATACAGGTAGGTGGATAAATACGGTGATGGGAATTTGTGGAACAGTAATTCTCACTTTGGGTGTACATTGGAATCACCTAGATTATATTTTAAAATACTAATGTCTACCCCCTATACACACCTAACACCTGAGTTTGTTAATTAATTGATTTGGGTTCCAAACTGGGTATTGGGTTGTTTTGTATTTTTGTCTTTTTTGGTGGTGCTAGTATGGAGACGATTCTTGGGTGCATCCCAGGTTGAGAACAACTGTAGTATAGAAGTCCTCTTAAGATTGCCCAATGTTTTCCAATAAAACAGAAAACAAAGTCTTCAGCTAAGAGAGTGAGGGAGAAAGTATTGTGGTTTGAGGTGATATGCAAAAACTTAAATCCACTTTCAACTAGGCAACTCAAAGGTGACGTAAGTTCCCTAATGTAATGAGAAAAAGAAAGATTAGGGCAGAATTGAATCAGAGCAAGTCTTCATAAAAGCAATAGGGAGATGGAAAGAGAAAACATAATGCATCATCCCTAAGAGAAAGACATCAAGGACTAGATGCCAAAGGAGATATTTGGCAAAGCTAGGCCTGCAGTTTCTATGGGGGTGTGGGGGTTGGCAGGAACATAATGTAGAAGAAAGAGTCAGGAAAACTGGATTATTATCCTGGCCGCATCACTTCAGCGCTTGTCTGTTGAAGTCAAATTTATTAGGTGAATTGTAGTTCAATTCTGTAATATCGAATGTAATATCTGCCACAAAAGACTAGAGAGACCTAAGACAGTTTTTTGGGAATAATATAATTTGTACATGCCAGTTCAAGACATTTGGCTCTTTCTTTATAGGAAAGTGACCCACTGAAGGGATTTGAATAGAAACATAACATGATCAAAATATTTCACAAGGATTCATCTGGAGGTGGCATGAAGGAAAAAATTAGGAAAAAAGATGAAGGAAAGTTTGAAGGAAATTATTGTTGATCTAAAAGTGAGGCAATGAGTCTGCAGTGAAGTGGTGGCAGTGGGAATGGAAAGGAAATGATGGATGTAAGATAACTTTTAGAGTAAAATTCAACTAATTGGATGACTAATTGGATGGAGAGAGCAGGGAGTCAAGAATGACTCAGTTTGTGCTTAGTTGTCTAGGCAATGGTGGCAGAATGAATAAGAATCAGGAATCAGGATAGAAGTTGAGGAAGGAGCTGAATTTAGACAGAAAGATGACAAATTTGTTCTTTGACACAGTTTTGCTTTAGTTTGCTACAGAGGTGCCAATGAAATGCCCACAAGGCAGTTAGATATCTGGGATTAGATCTCAGAAGAAAATATGAGCAGGAGATGGAATTGATGATTAACCACTAAATATTTGATTGTTATGGCCATGAGAATAAAATCTCCTGAGAGAGAAGACCCAGTGAGAAAAGCTGAGTTGAAGGGAATTTCTGTGCATGATGTTAACCCTTTAGTTGGTGGATTGTGGGGAGAAAGGAGGCCTGAGAGATTCCAGTGAAGAAGCTGGCATGGAAATGGGGCATTCAAAAAACCCAGGAAAGTGGTCCCTTAACAGTTAGGTTGGAGATATTTGGATATTTTAACAACGTTTTTGATCTGTACCAGTGTGTGCAGGCTGAATGAGCACCAGTCCTGAGTATAAAACAAGGCCAATATTGGTTTATACTAGGTAAAGCTGCAGCTAGATCTTTCTCTTGATCCTGGGTTCTTAAGAACCCAGGAAGCTGTGCTAAAAGCAGCAGTTATGTTCCTATTAGGCAGCGCTGGAGTGAGGTTAGAATTCACATTCTGCATTTTCAACAGGCACCCCCAAATGATTCTGAAACATACCAGCACATTAGCAATGACTAGGAGAGTTAGTTGGGTAACTATCTTCATCCATAAGAGCAAAAAAGAATGAGGATCCAAACTCCGATGCCAATAAAATAACACCTGAATTAGGTTCACCCTTAGGGAGTATTTACTTATATGCCACAAGCCCAGCGTCTGGGGCTGTGTTACCAGTACAGTAAAAATCTTGAGCTTCACAATCAACATAACTGATTGGCTGGGATACGGGAAGCCAATTTTTGTGAGATAAACATTATGTGCTGTTGCAAATAAAAGCCAGTGAAATAGCAGCAGATCAGGTTGCTTTGGCTTCCAGGTTAATCATTCCACCATTTGGGTCCATGAGATTTCCCAAAGGCCATTTTTTTTTTTTTTTTTTTTTTCTTGTGGGAGATGAAGGGGAAGGAGACCATTCTGGAGGATGAAGGTATGTTACTACATGGTATAATTAAAACACAAATTACATATAGATCCTAAAAAAAGTCTCTTCATATCAAAAATGTGCAGATGTACTGTAGCTTTATGTAGTCTGAGTCAATTTCAGTGGAAATAAAAACACTTAGAGTGTCATAGAAATAACATTTGCTAAGGGAAACTTGAACTGGCAGGACTGATCTAATTCTGATAAAAAAAATATTGGTTTGAATTTACAGGCTAAGATGGTTATAAACCACCCTGTGATCTGCCATATTTTGCCTAAGTGGTAGTTTTTTTTTAACTTAAAGGAGACTCAACCTTGTGATTAAATAAACAGTCTGAATCACTTAGCAGGTCAAAGCTGAGAAGTGCTGGCAGAACAAGTCGTGCAGTGGAATAGACAGGCTGAGTGTGTGTGCCACAGACTCACAAATATGACCTGCAAATTTAACAACAGCACATCCCACAATTCATCTGGAAATGCCAAAAAAGCCTGTTCGAATCACTGGATACCACCTAAGAGAGAGGCCACTTCTAAAAGATGTAGAATTTTTAGGCTGCTGTTCCCGATGTGCCAATAGCTTATTGGCTCCATCTGAATAAAGCAAAATTGCCAGTCTTCCTGTTGACTCTCGCACTGTTTCCAATCTGCTTAGATATGAGTGTGCTATGCAATATTGGGAACATAAACCTCTCCCCAGAGCAGACAACCAATGGCCTAATCGTGTACTTTTGTTACAAGAATTGAAAGTAAGTATGGAAAAAGGTTGCTTTTTTTTTCCTTCCCCTCTGACATCTTGCTCCATTTGACAGCTGACAAAAATCAGTTTTGTTCATTCTGGCAAATACAAAGAATGTAGAAAAAATGCACTGCAAGAAAGCAGCTTTCAACAGACTTGGACAATTACCCTGGAACCTTGGGATTATGCTAAAATGAGGCTGGAGGCCTGGAACTGTGTTATAGGTGAAAGAGTGTTATGTTAATATTCTCCTAAAACTGGTAGTACAGAATAGAATCATATAATGCCTTGCACATTCTAGTAGAGCACAGGTATCTATAACAAATTTTCTTAGAAAGAGATAAACTTTTTTTGTGCTGGATTTTGTCAACATGCCAGAAACTTCTAGGGAAGAGGAAATTAAATTAATTTCTGTGTAAATCTTCGGATCAATATGTATCTATAATGGATGGTATTAATTCAACTATATGAGAAACTTCCCTAAGAATGGCAAAATCTGAATAGTATATACCCAGTAAGATAAGAAAACATTTCAGGAATAGCAAATATTTGTTATATGGATCATGATTGCCTCGCACAGCAGACATCATTATGGCACGTTTTCCCACTGAGCTTGGATGACCCACAGAATCCTTCTCAACTTAGTGTCCAATAAAATCACTATTATTCAATCAAGGTTGGCAAATGAGATGAAACTAATATTTTATCTTCAATCTAGCATATTTTCTAAATGACCTTTAGGGAAGACATTTTCATGGCATCTACTCACAATTCTTTTCCATATGGATCTTGCTAAAACAAAATAATTCTTATATGTAGTTCATTTATTCATTCGACCTACATTTATTGAGCACCTACTATGTCCCAGGAACTGCTCAGTTTTGAGAAAATGGTATTAACACAGCAGACAAAAATTTCTTCCCTGTGGGAACTTGTATTCTAATGCCTATGAGGTTAGAAACATTGAGCCAATTAATATTTAAGGTTACATTGGTCTCTTCTAATTTTCTAAAGTTGCCACCAGTTAACAGAGTCATCTGAACAAGGAACCACTAAGTTAGAAAATACATGAACAGTTTTCATTTTATATCCAAATAACCTGCAACAAAGTTAATCTGACACATGGTTAGTGCACCATCAGTATTGCACAATGTGATAATAAGGGTAACCAACAAGTAATTGGTTACATATTTGTCTATATTGGTCACATATTTGGTGATCAGTAATATATTTATAGCAAAACCAAGCCCTTCCTGTGGTCTGTTAGCTAGGGTAAGGGTGGGAGAGAGAAGTACACAATGAAGTCAGAAAAATTATAAATGGAATTATTCAGATAATCTTGTACTTGAAATGTATGGCCTGGACATAAATTGAAGAAATCCATTAAAAAATTCTAACATAGTATCTTTTATTACTCTCAGGTTAGAACATGACTTACATTCAACTGGGTTCATGCAGTCCCCCTGACTGTACAATATTCTTAAGTGAATCAACATTTTCTTGCAGGGAAGGCAGCCTTCCAGAGCTGCATTCTATGCACCCATGCAGCCCAGCACAAGAGGTTGAAAGGAATGGTCATAATATATATAGGTCAGTAAACTAGCTGGACAGATTATGCTGCATAATGGTGCTGAATATTTAAATTTTTCCGCAGCAAGGCTGCCCTTGGTCTGGCTTTCATCTCCTCTATATCACGTTGCAGTTTTAAGGTAAGTAATATTTGACAGCTTTATCAAAAAAGGCTGAGAGTGCTAAATTAAGAATTTAAAAATGTTTATGTCATTCCAGATTCCTTTTTTGGGAGGCAGGAGATAAGTTTTTTTGTTTTTTTGGTTTTTTGTTTGTTTTTCCCCAACATAAAGATATAGTCACACAGATAAAATGCTACTGATGAATTCAGATAGTCAAAATCGTTCCTTTGAATCCCTGAATGCATTTGCAACAGGAATTCCATATAAGGAAAAGTAGTTTCCTTTAGAAAATTAACTATCTTGCGAGCTGGATGCCCTAAGTTCGGTTAACTTGGAGAAATTTCATTTGGTTGAAGTACTTTAAATCAGGATATTTTTCCCATGGAGGAAAAGATCTCCCTCTAAATTTTCTTTATGAGTAAGTTATTGTCTAAAAAGAGATTTTTGTGTGTTCCAGGGTAACCACATCCTTAAACAAAGTAAAAATATTTTTATTTTCTAGCAAAAACATGCTGCTTCATATTTGTTGAAACTGTTCTAACATTCAGTTTGAAATGTATTATGGAAGGATTTGTTTTCTTTTAGAGTCATACATAACTTGTGGAACTTTGAATGCCGGAGTATTAGTATAAAATAAATTTGGGTTTTAAATGGTATATTCTACACTTGTTTGAAAGCAAACCATAAAATTTTGAAAACTGTGTAGACTATAAAAGGCTGTACAATCTAATGTAAAATATAATATCCTATACCTAGATTGCCATCAAACTTCCTTTCTTTAGGTGGAAGTTTAAAACATAAACAAATTATTATAATCATTATTATTATTATTTTGCTCAATATATATAAGATATCTGGAATTTCTACAGAAACTCATAGCTACATCAAGGAAGATACAACTTAACTTTCCTGGAAAAAAGGGTGATGAAAAGAGAGTGAGATCTGTATGCCAGGGTAACTACATCTTTAAGCAGAGGGAGGCCAGGTGCAGTGGCTTACGCCTGTAATCCCAACACTTTGGGAGGCCGAGGTGAGTGAATCACCTGAGGTCAGGAGTTCAAGACCAACCTGGTCAACATGATGAAACCCCGTCTCTACTAAAACTACAAATATTAGCTGGGCATGGTGGTGGGCGCCTGTAATCCCAGCTGCTCAAGAGGCTGAGGCAGGAGAATCACTTGAAACCGGGAGGTGGAGGTTGTTGCTGTAAGCTGAGATCGCACCATTACACTCCAACCCTGGCAACAAGAGGGAAACTCTGTCTCAAATATATATATTTCTATATATAAATATTTATATATTTCTAGCAAAAACAAGCTGCTTTGTGTTGTTCTAGCATTCACTTTGAAATGTATTAAGGGAGAATTTGTTTCCTTTTAGAGCCACACATAATTTGTGTGATAAAAACGTGAACAACAATCTTAAAGTCCGGATAATCTTCACTAGACATCCTATGGCAAATTCTCTAGGTCCTGGGTAAGGGTGAACCCTCTCGCTTTTCCTCGAACACCTAGTATCAGACTGGGACTGAGGAAGCATTTGACTAATGCAGTAGTTTTTATTATATAATCTCCACATATTTATAAAACCAAAAGAATGAAGGGAAAAAAAGAAACAAGGTACACACCATCTATCTCTGTCACTACATTTTATCCCTTCAACTGTCTCCCTGCCCAACCCTTTGTTAGACAACATTTCACTATGGTCTATGCAGCAGGAACCCAAAAAGCCTAAATAACTGAGTGAGGCAAGGTGACTTTGGCAGACAAAAGAACAGAACAGCATAGAGACAGCTCTGATGACCGTATTTCACCACCTGAATCCGGTGGGAGATCAGGGAAGCCCTCTGGCTTTTTAATCACAAATATTAATAAACCCTATTTTAATGTAAACTCCTCTGAGGTGGATTTCTTTCTTTTGCCAAAGAAAGAGTCTTAACAATACTATAATTCTGATCTTGTTAACAGCCAGAATTCGTAAAATGGAGCATCTCTTCTGGAATATTTATCCAATAAGAATTGTCTACTAATAAGTATCAAGTTCATGTTTTTCATTTCTTATTGTGTTTTGCTTTGTTTTCACCTTATTCTGTTTTCTTATTTTGTTTTGTTGTTTGATCAAGACAGAAGCCAGGCTACACAAGTGAATGAACAAGAAAAAAATAAAACCGTGGGCCAGAGTACGATAAAGCCAGAACTGGATTATTTCATAAATGAATTATAGATTGGGTAATACATCATTAAATTCATAAAAAGTGGTTACTTTATATACATCCAACCAGAGTGCAGTTTCAAGGTGTAGGTGGCTATGTGACTATTGAGAGTGTGTTTTCTAGGGCAAAATTCTTTAGAAGTCATAATAACCAGTGATTTGGGTTATCTTAAGAATAGCCATGAGGTTGACTTAATTGATGACTTCTGGGAGTGTGTGTGGAAATCAGTCCTTTTTAATCTAGTATTTTTCATCATATAGCTATATCTCCCCTGTATTTTTAAAGGCAGTCATATTTGGATCATTCTGAATGCTGGATGTTTCTCTTCCTAAATAACGTAGTACTTCTGTGGAATTGTAGCATATGGAGGTCTCTCATTTTAAACGGCATATAGAATATGGCCAATTGTATACATTATATATAAAATATATAACATATATATTTTGTATGTAAATATAGTATGTATTATATTACATACTATATTTATGTAATATAGTATCTATATATATTTATATTATATATAATATAGTATGTATTATCTATATTTATATTATATATAATATAGTATGTATTATATATATACTAGTATGTAAATATAGTATGTATTAATTATTTATTTATTTTCCATTACAGATTTAGGTCATCTGCAACCATCTTGATTTTGTTTGTTTTTTATTTTATTTTGTCATCTGTGTCAGAGTTTACAGTGATAATCCATTTTGCTAATTTGTATCCATATCTAATCAAATTGTGGAGAGAATTGAATTAATTTCTTTTGTAATTTCCTGAAAATAACCACAAGCAATAACAATAATAATGATAGCAAGAAAGGAAATAAGGAAGAGGAAGAAAAACTTGTTATACTCTACTACCTTATTAGATCTAGTTTTTTTGGTTTTTTTTGGTTTCAAGTAACAATAATTCAAACCAGAATAACTTAAGCAAAACATTATTATTATTGTTTTCTATGGAGAAGGATAATGAAAGACCCAAAGGGGAGCTGATGATTAACCAATCCCTGATGAAAGGGGTGCTTCATGGACCTACCAATGGTGTTTCTGAGATACCTCTTTAATAACAATGGGAGTCATAATAATTTTAAGAACAAACATTAATTGAATATATAGCATATCTTTTTTCTTTTTCTTTTTTTTCTTTTTTGAGATGGAATCTCACTCTCTTGCCCAGGCTGGAGTGCAATGGCACAATCTCTGCTCACTGCAACTTCTGCCTCCCAGGTTCAAGCGATTCTCCTGCATCAGCCTCCTGAGTAGCTGGGATTACAGGTGTACACCTCCACGCCAGGCTAGTTTTTGTATTTTTAGTAGAGACGGGGTTTTGCCATGTTGGCCAGGCTGGTCTCAAACTCCTGACCTCAGGTGATCCGCCTGCCCCAGCCTCCCAAAGTGCTGGGATTACAAGCGTCAGCCACCGCGCCTGGCTCACACTTCCAATAGATTCTTTAATCTATACTTCATAGCAACTGTATGAGAAAGTTCACATTATTTTTCCTGTTTTCTAAATAAACAAACAACTAAAGACAAAGAGGTTACATAAATTTCCCAGGACTACACTGCTATAAAGTAACAGAGCAAGGCACTGAACTCAAACTGGCATGACAGCCCGCATATTTAAACAACCGCATGATTACGTGGCTCTCCCTCAGACAACTCCAAGTCTCTGCTTCTTAGTTAAAAATTCCAAAGTGTGGAAGAAGGGATACTGATGGCTCCAGCTTGGATCAGATACCCATCTTTGAATCAACTTTCTAAGACAAAGGGCCAGGATCACTATGTAGAGAAAGCAGCCCTTTATGTTTCAGAGTAGTTATGTAGAGCTAGACAGTCGTGCCAAGAGGTACCTCTAGCCTATCCATCTCACCTTCAGTCAGTCTTCCCAGTCAATGTGATTACTTCCTTCCAGAAACTGAGGACTTTGTCCTTCTGCTTCAGCATTCAATGGACTTTGCTTTATAACAATAGGTTTGTCTATCATCACCTCTAGAAACACTCTAGAAGGCAGGGAATATATATATACACACACACATAATATAGATTATATATATAATATAGATACATACACATAATATAGATGATATATATCATATAGATATACACATATTATATATCTATATTACAGGCCAGTAGGGGATATGTATAATATAGATATATAATATGGATATATCTATATACATAATATATAATACTATGTGTATTAATACTATAATACATAATACATATAGTGCATAATACTATATGTAATATATAATATATGTATTATATAACATATAATACATGTATATGTATATATCTATATACACAATATAATATAGATATATAATATGTATATATCTTTATTATACACATTATATATGTATATTTTTATATATGTGTATGTGTGTATATATATTCCCTACTGGCCTGTAATGGACCATTTAATGACTAGTTGTTGAATTAAAAAATGCTTTTGACTGATATCATCGATGAATATAAAGAATAAGGAATGCCATGTCTTCTCCAATCACGTACAAATACCGAGGAGCCACATGGACAAAAGCAAACTGAAAACAAAAATAGAAATAGAAAATATATACATATACATATATATATCTATATGTATGGGGTAAACTATGATCTATGCATCCATTTAAAAATTAACACATGAAAATAACATTATTTTTGGATCCAGTTTTATGATTCAGTCTTTCCAGTGTAAATAATTTATAAGAGAAATAAGACAAATATCAGGTTTGTGGGAAATGTAAATTAATTTGAATCTAAACTTAGAAGAACCCTTCCTGTGGGCAGATGACAAGGGGAACAAACTGAGCAAGAAGAATTGAGGAAAACACAGCAGAGAAACCACAGAACCACAGAACCTAGCAGGCTGATGGCCTGTATTGATAGAAGAGTCACAGTGATCCAGGGTGACTACTGGTTTACATAGAAAGACAAATAACATAGGGAAAGAAAGCGGATATAAAAGGACATAAAATTTACAATATATTTGCTTTGTAGGTCTGGCTTGAGGCAAAAGTGGGAAATAGGCATTAGGGATCCAAATCTTCCATTCTGAGCCCTTTTCTGCTCTCCAGCACTTCCGCCAATCTTCATGTACCCAAGAGCTTTCTGGTCCCCCATTTTCCACTGTTCTCAGCAAAGGGTCTATAGGGTATTGCTCATTTGCATGCTAATACAAATGAGTCGGTCTGGATGTTATCATCGCTTTAATTGTGAAAGTAAAGCTTAATCTCTGTTAAATGAATACCAACAGCAAACGATAAATTGGGGACACTTAAAAGGATCAGGATTCCTGGCTCAGACATCACAAAAGGCTGGGTTTTCTTGAAGGTAATTCTAGATGAGAAAATGGCATATTCTTTCCTAGATTCTCCTTTGCTCAGAAAGAATACGATCTCATGGGGCGCAGAATATTCTGATTCTGCTTTGCCACTAAATATTATGTGACTTTGGATAAATTACTCAACCACTCAGGGACTATTTTATTTTTCTTTTTAAGCCTCAGTTTCCTCCCTATAAAAACAGTCATAGGCCAGGCGCGGTGGCTCAGGCCTCTACTCGTAGCACTTTGGGGGGCCGAGGCAGGTGGATCACTTGAGGTCAGGGGTTCAAACCAGCCTGGCCAACATGCTGAAGCCCCGTCTCTACTAAAAATACAAAAAGATTGGCTGGACATAGTGGTGGGTGCCTGTAATCCCAGCTACTTGGTAGGCTGAGGCAGGAGAATTGCTTGAACCCAAGAGGCGGAGGTTGCAGTGAGCTGAGATCGCAACATGGCACTCCAGCCTGGGAGACAGAGCAAGACTCTGTCTCAAAATAAAATAAATAAATAAAACCACTACCTGGGGACATTGTAAAAATTGACTATATGTAATTGCCTAACTCAGTGCATGGCACTTAATAAATGCTCATTGAACAGTAGTTATTATTTTTATAAGCAGTACTGATGTCATTACTGTTGTTACATTTAGGGATTGGTTTCCAATGTAGGGTGGGATGTCTGCAATTTAGAATGAGCATCTGTGTTATTAACCATTGATATGTGGGATGAAAATATATGAACTTACATTAATATATGGGTATATACATTATATATATAACCTTTTTAAAAAAGGAATTCAGCTTTACTCATATACTAATATTTAAAGTATGGATTGATGCCCATGTTTCTACTCCATATCTGTATCAGCTGCTCACTTACCATATAGAAAAAGGTGCCCTTTGTCTCCTGGGACAGAATGGGAAGCCCACAGCATGGAAAGGTTGATGTGGTGCCTCCCTTGTTTGCCCAGTATGTACTACGATGATTTGTGAATGACATCATTTTGTCTTCAAAAACAACTTACAAATAAGCAAGTGGCTTGAAAGAACTTCTGCAAAAGAAACTATGAATTGATTTAGTACTAAAAACGTACAAGTTCTTGGGAAGCCGAGGCGGTGGATCAGCTGAGGTCAGGAGTTCGAGACCAGCCTGGCCAACATGACAAAACCCCGTCTCTACTAAAAATACAAAAAATTAGCTGGGAGTGGTGGCGGGTGCTTGTTAATTCCAGCTACTCAGAAGACTGAAGCAGGAGAATTGCTTGAACCCAGAGGGCGGAGGTTGCAGTGAGCAGAGCTCATGCCATTGTACTCCAGCCTAGGCAACAAGAGCAAGATACCGTCTCAAAAAGAAAAAAAAAAAAAAAGTACAAGTTGAAGAAAATAACCAGAAAATGACAGAGCTGGCACGCCCTCAATTCCTTCTAGGAGCTCCTTGTCTGACACGTTAAAACAATAAAACAATAAACACTGATAAGAAGGCAGTGGCAAAAGAAATTGTCTATTGGAAATTGACATCCACTGTCATTAATAACATTCTATTAATAAGCAAAATAAGATATAATTTATTTTAAAATGTCATCGTCTTGCTTTAATTTTTCTATTGTTCTGACTATATATTATTTATTACAAATAAATATTCAAATGTTAAGGATGTAGTCTTGAAAAATTTGTAAGATGCAGCACTTAATGAAAAATGTTTAGTAACCACCCCACTAAGTGCAGAGTTTCTTGCAATTTTGGAATCTCTAACTTAATGGCAGGAAGAGGAAAATAATTTCAGCTGAGCCTGGAAAAAATATAACAATACAAATATTTTATTCTCAGGTAAAAGGGAAGTTATTAACATTTGATTTGATTTGATTCAATTTATGACTAAACACAGTAAACACTCAAAAAGCATAACATTTATTGCTCACCTACACCACATCTTTTAGAACTTAGTCCTGTAAATTAAGTTCCCAAAAGTATCATAAGGTCATTTAGTCTTTCTGTCTACCTCTTGCCAGGCCACTGGAAAGCTTTCCAGAGTGCAGGAGAACTTGGGATCTCAAAGCCTGAATTCATCTCTAGAAAGTTAATAAAATACTCACTGAAATATAAAAAATACTCTTTATATAATTATGTCTGGACAATAGATTGTTGGGTCTCTCAGTATTCCAAAACTCCTTATTTGTTCTCAGAAATATATCTCTAGCTATCTATCTAACTACCAATTGTTCGATTAAATGAGTGATCTATATCTAGAGAAAGAGATCTAACTTCCAATTGTACATTCGGAGTAATCTAATTACTCATCATTCTCTCTTTAAGAAATCTCATAAGATTTTGCACAGCAGTATGTGTTTTGTGTCCAGGTGCCCTCAGGCTAACAGGAATGATATTGTTCAAGAAAAATAAGATACACTAGTGTTTTTTATTCCAAATACACTACCATTTTTATTCATATAATATTCTAAGCAGGCTTTCATATTTCCTTGTTCTTCTAGTTGAGGCTTAAAATTTTTTTAAGCCAACCCCAGAGTTTTGAAACCCTAAGATGTTGTCTTTAACTGGACAGATTTTTGAAAAAAGAATGCCCTTCTAATTCAGCTCTGTAGTTGACTAACCCTCAAATGGAAATGTGCACACGTTCACCTCTCTCCATGAGCTTGGGAGTTTCCGAGTTTCCGTCAGTAAAATAAGCATCATGATACCAATATGTCTCACATGTTTCTGAGAGGGGTCCAGAGTGAGTGAATATTTGCCTGGTGCTGCAGGATCCGTGGGCTTTCTAAAGACAGGCAGGAGGACATGCTGCTAATGTTACGATCAGTGCCAATTTCCAGATGGAACTCTGCAGCTATACTGAGTTCACTCCTTTTCAAAATCTGTTCGGCAAGTGCTCCCAGGGCTGGTATAAGCTCTGGGGCTCGTTTGTTTTTCCTGGTAACCATGGAGCTGCTAGTTTCAATCATGGCTACAAAAGCATCAGAGGAACTGGGAAAGTAGAGTGAGAGCCAGAACCCACTGGCTGTCTTTGGAGTAGCTGAAGAGTGAGTAGCAGGAAGCAGTAAACCAAAAACCATAGCTGCCAATAAATGACCTAGACACTGTTTTCTTGGCATTGCTATTTGAGTTCTTCATGGCTAAGCAAATCAAGACAAATGGGGGGAAAAAAAGCAAAGTTTTCTCAAGGATCCGTTGAGGTGAATCTCTTAGCTATACAGGGAATGAAACTTATTTTACAAGAAGTTCACTTCTGGCAGAATAGCAGAGATGGATCCAAGTTTGGATTCTGAATCACTTAAGCTGAGCAAGTCACTCAAACTTTGCAAATCTCAGTTTCTTATCTGTAAAATGAGCATAGTAATGTCTACCTAACAAAATTGTTTAATAAGGTGTGTGTGTGTGTGTGTATGTATATATATATATATATATATAGAGAGAGAGAGAGAGCGCCCCAATAAGTGATTGCAGCTTTTGTTCTTCTAGACCTTGCAAATGAGAGTATTCAACATTTAAACGAAAGTATATAATAGGATTCGTTCACAGAGGAAGTCTATAGAAAAAAAAAGTGTATATATATAGTGTGTGTGTATATATGTAGTAGGATAATAATTTAATGCTGAGTTTTAAGCCTTTCTCTATATTTCACTCTAGTTGAAGAGATGGAATATTTTAGAAGAAAAGCTGCATGATATTTAAAAGTATTTGAACTTTCAAGCCTGTGACACTTTAGCATTATGAAATTTTTTTTGTGGCTGCTAAGTTTTACACATCTTGCTTTGCCTGGTTAGAAATCAAATGCTTTCCTTGACAATAACCACTTTCACAAATACACTGTATGAAAGGTGATGCATGTGCATTTTCAGGAAATTATTTTAATAGCATGATTAGTTTAAACTCCCGCTGTGTTCCTACGTGGACACTGCCCCACCCCTAAACTGTATGGTCAGGCTAGGACTAATAACAGAACATCTGTTTAACAATATTTGAAAATTCGTAAAGTTTCAGGACAGAAAAGGTGTTACAGTAATTTAACCTTTGGAAATTCTGTGCCTAGGCAATTTTTAGTTAGTCTTTTCTTCTGTAGAAACCACTACGCTTCTTCCTTGTCATACACTTTTATTGTTAGTTATTCTTTCTTTCCAGCTTTCCCAGAGCTGCTACCAGTAGTGACTGTAACCCCATCCTCTCTTTTGGAAGTGTTGTTTCAGGACACGTGGAAGATTATTTCTCTGCTATTTGAAGTTTCTGCGTGTCACTGAAGTATGCTGGTGCAGTGACTTAAAAGCGGAGCCTTTATTTGTCATGATTAAATGCTTGATAACCAGGGAAAGGTTTTTGACATTCAAACTGGCCCATTCTGGAACCTTTTAAAGGAAATGCTAACTCCAGCCTTTTAATGAAACTCAAATGAAAAGATTCTGGATTTAATAATATGAAACAGAAAAATTATTCCTTTTCCCCAGAAAGTCTGCCATGTTCAGACATTGGTTAGATGGTATAGACTGGGGATGAAGAGTTTAAGTTGAGTTGGGGTAGAGGGGGATTGTCCTGTTACATAGCTGGAAATTCAGATCCCTCCTTTGGTTGGATACCTCAACAGAATAATGGGAGGGAGGGAGCTCTGGCAGGGAAATTCTTGGCTCTGTCTACAGTATATACAGTATAAAAGAAAGTGCCCTTCAATATAGAACACTATTTCCAGGGTCCTGTGAATTCAATGACTCTAAGGCAACATGTTTCCTAATAAATACACTTTGTTCTTTTAATCTCCCCTTTCTCTGTCTCCACTCCACCCACCCCACACCCTGTAATCCTGAAGGCGAGAGTAAGAGGAGAGACAGACTGGTGGACTGAGATGCCCTACAGAGAAGAAGAGTGGGGTGGCTCGTGTTTCATACATCATTTCCATTCACTGTTTTATCCCACAGACAGCAGAATGCACATATTTCCCAGCATGCCCAGCTATTCGTTATTTATTTAATAAAAGAACCATAAGAGCCTCTTCCAAAAAACCAAATACTTACTGTGTTTCAGTAACATGAAAATCTACCTAAATGAATGGCGAGAGGAAAATCAAATATGCCAGAGACACCCAGATTTCACCCTAAAAGTATTCTCCTTGAAGGCACAAGGACTGTGAAACACAGTAGGATTTCTGTTTAGCTGCCAGACTTGAAATAGAATAAGAACAAAGGTAACATTTCCAACACTGCATCCTTGGCTGTTTCATAATTCTTTTTTTTTTTTTTTTTTGAGACAGAGTCTTGCTCTGTCACCCAGGTTGGAGTGCAGTGGCACCATCTCATCTGAGCTCACTGCAACCTCTGCCTCTTGCCTCCTGAGTAGCTGGGATTACAGGTGTGCGCCACCATGCCTGGCTAATTTTTGTATTGTAGTAGAGACTGGTTTTGCCATGTTGGGAGGCTGGTCTCAAACTCCTGACCTCACGTGATCCTCCTGCTTTGGCCTCCCAAAATGCTAGGATTGCAGGCATAAGCCACTGTGCCTGCAGGCTGTTTCATAATTCTGATACTGCTGTCCACATGTGAACAATTGCAGCCACTTCTTGCTGATTCTGACTGCTGTGATGTTGCAAAGACCTGTTTATTCATTTCATTTATTGCCCTCTGTGGCCAAATTACTATTACTTGCAGATCTCTCCTCGGTTTGCTTCTAGCCTTTCAATCTTATTCAGGATGTCCAGTACAGAAATAGAAAAGGTGGGTTTTTGGATCAATGTAGCTTAATTATAATCCTGTTTTCTGAGTATTGCTCATTTTCTTTTTCATTTATTCTAACAAAAAAAGACAGTTGGACACCGAGTGTTGCCTGTATAGTCTAGTAAATAATTTTTTGGAGTTATAGATATGTAGCTTGATTGTCCATTTTCAAGGCCAAGGACAAAGTCCATTTGATTTCATTTTAAATTGCATGATTGAAATGAACTTACAAGCCTCTTTTTCCCTCTACATGATCTTCTTGCTTTAATTGTGAAGACTACAATAAAACAAAACAAATAAAAAAACACACACACAAATGTAAAGAATTATCGGTTTAGATGTTTTTGGTCTGTCTTTCAAGCTATCTTTTGATGTTTGCCTCTAGAACTCCACTGTTGCAGCCACCACAGCTTGAAGTATTTCCCCCACCACTTGTGCCATTTCAAACATTCTCTTAGTATTAAAACAAATCAAAATCAGGAGGTATCTAATTGTGCTGGTTTTGATTTTGTTAATACAAAGTGAAAGATTAAAATGGAGCAGTAACAGCAAAAACATTTCTTAAAGAGGCAGTCACAGCAAACAATCAAAAGGCAAATAAGCTCTAAAACCAAAGCCTTGAGAACTTTAAAGAGAAGCAATCCCCTTCCCCAAAGAAATTTCAGGAAAGTACAATCATTACAGAGGTTGCTTTATAACCTCTTTGTAAAAATGTTAGTCTTTGGCAAAAGGTACCGTTATGACGGCTTTCAGATACATCATAACTGCTTCCCCCTGTAACATTTACAAGCTCACATAGTACATTTGTCACTTTTGGTGGCAGTTGGCAAGTTTTGTAATGGTCTGGGTGCTTCCCCAACATCTTTCTTGTTTTCCTCACTCTCTTATGCACTTTGGATTCTCAGTTAGCCCCTGGGGCTAGACTCCAGCTTTTTCCTTTTATAGCTCCATTGTTATTCCGTCTGTAGGGCAATAGTCCTAGGTACCCCCGCCTCCCGCTCCCACCAAAAGCCTTAATGGAGTCTGATTCTGTGCATCACTTGAGTGAAAAGTCAGGAGTTATTTTGACTTTGCTCCTTGAAGCAATATAGCACTTCTGTTTTGTCGTGGCAATTATTGTTCTAGACGCTTTTCACATTTCACTCTGTAGAGCTGCTGGTATGAACAGGTACAACTTTCCCTATTTAGTATTTGCCAAAATAAATCGATAAATTGTAGCAAAGTCCCCACCTTCCCTTGTAATCTCAATTCCAAAGGTTTGGGAGCATTATCCCATACTTATTCCCTCTAGTGATCATATTCTCTTCCCCTAAGAAAGTGGGTTGCAGGCAGACTTGTAAAGGCAAGAGATGCCTTTCCAAGACCTCTTGAATACATGGATTTTATCGTTTGGCAGAAACTTTCAAAAAGTGAGCACTCCTCAACACAGTTTGTGCTTACTTTTCAAACTCCTTTGAGAAAATGTAAATGATCCCTGGTAAGGTGAAGTCTGATTCACACTTCAGTATGAACTAACCAGTTACCATTCTCTGGGACAAATTTTTCAAATCTCAAATTGGAAAATGTGTTTGGCCAGGGAAAACTGAGAATTTAGACTGGTGCTATAATCGACACATTCAAGCATAATTCATGCACTTGACTAACAGGAAGAATAATGCCTGTGAGCTGAGGTATGAAAGCTAAACAAAGATTGGCCATACACGCATGTGGAAGAAGACTGTTTTGAGAAAAAGGAACAAAAATGTGAAGACAGAGGTGTATGGTTGTGTGGTACATTTAGAGGAACTGCTTGAGGCTCATAGTTACATGATTGCAAAGGGTAGCAGGATGAATGGTGGGAGAAGAAACCGGGCACATAATCAGCAAATGGACCATGAAAGGCTTTGTGTTTGGAGCCAATAAACTAAAATTTTCATTCAGCTGGAGACCGAATGCAGGATTTTGGACAGGAAAGTGAGATACTAAGATACGCATCTTACAAAGATGTCTAGTGACATGGAGAATGGGAGAATGGATTGATGAGGATACTCCAAGTGAGTCGTCCATGACAGCCTCCCATTTTTTCACCACCCAATCTCTCTCAAACATACTCCAAGTAAGACTGGAAGTAACACCATGTGGGATGTCACTGCAAAAATCTAGGTGAGGTTTATGAGTGTCTGAACTAAGGCTATGACAGTGGAAGTGTAGAGAAAGGGCAGGCAGTTTCAAAAAATATTAAGAAGAGAGAATTGGCAGAATATAGGAGCTAATACAATATGAGAAGTGAGAGAGAAAAAAGACTTCCAGATTGTCTCAAAGCATTTTATGGTTAATAGATGAAATACTGATTCTTCTATATAAAGCTACCTGTCTACCTGTGTATCTACTCCATTTCCCTCTCATGCACTCAAGCACATCATTGCTCTGAGTATACATCCTCTCTTTCTATCCTTATATTACCTCTCTTTACTAAATAAATCCTGGCAACATACACACATGCTATATTATCTCTTACCTTTCAAAAAATAACTATTTGACTCCATTTCCTCCACCAAGCACTGCTTGGTTTCTCTGATCCCTTTTATAGCCCAATGTCCTGTGTGAGTTGTCCATGACAGCTTCTCATTTTTTCACCTCCCAAACTCTCTCAAACTTACTCCAGACAAGCTTTTGTCCTCAATACTCTACTCAGACGTCTCTTGCTAAGTGTCCAGTAAAACTAACTTTGATTCTACCTCACAGGGAACATCTGGAAATAGTGTCAGCACAGTTCAGTATAGTCTTGCTCAGGATCTGTAGTATTTATTCCCTGACATCTGCAGCCCATTGGTTAAGGGCTATGTTAAGGGGTTAGGGTGGGGAGATATAAATTCTCAGGCACCCTAGATCTCTATGTGAAAAAGCCAGCCAGAATGCTGCAACCTGAGGCCAGTCCTCTCAAAAAGCTGTAGGCATTGGCTATTGGAAGAAAAAGCACCGCAAAGATTAGTATGCCAAAAAATGGTATAGAGAGTATGCAAAGTGTGTTCCCACACCAGCAGTATCAGCATCACCTGGAAACTGTTGGAAATGAAAATGCTCTGCCCGCAAAAAAATGACTAGCCCCCTCCCATG
This sequence comes from Theropithecus gelada, assembly GCF_003255815.1. NCBI lineage: Eukaryota > Metazoa > Chordata > Mammalia > Primates > Cercopithecidae > Theropithecus > Theropithecus gelada. The sequence continues at coordinate 118,260,073 of NC_037676.1, forward strand.
ACTCTATGTACATTAAAGTGTAAAAAAACACTTCCTAAAAACTCTGTGATGGAAACACAATTATTAGGTTGGTGCAAAAGTAATTGCAGTTTTTACCATTTTTTTTGTGTGTGTATGTCAACCTAATACATTATTCCCTTTTGTAGATAACAACCCAGGAGATTTTGATACCAATATTTGGACCTCATGATATTCTGACACTGCATTTATGAATATACATTTTCAAATCAAAATTATAACATCAGGGATGAAATTTTGTCAAGAAAATATTTTCTGCTATAAACGATACTAAACCAATTTAATTTCTCAGTGATTTTTAATACATTGTACTTGTCTTTTACAATTGATTCAACTGAAATTAACATCACAAGGGTTAATGCAATTTACTATGCTATTTTTATCAAGAAGTTTTAATCTCAAAATAATTTATTTTGTTGGAATTCAACCTTTCTGGTGATATATTTAGCTATTTTTAAATTAGTTTGGTGAACATTATTTTGATGAAGTCAATTATTTTCAAGGCTAAATTTTACATATCTATATTTTTTCAACAAGAGTTGTCAGTCAATTTTTAGTTAACAGCAAATTTTACAGTGAGAAGTTGTAACTATTGTCAATTTTATTTTGTTAATTATTTCTACAAGCTATATTGATTATAAATTAAACAAAATACCATACATTTATCTTTATTTCTTTGCTAACCCAATGAAATTTATGACTAATCGTCATCAAGTATTACAGAATTGCCCTATTGTCAAAGTTCCTGACCTATTATAAATTATTTTTAGTGCATGTAATTTTTCTATAACCTCTTGCTCTTGAGATTACCTCCCTGTGTGCTCCTAATCCCTTCCAGAGTGGATCTTGTAGATTTTTTGTCGGTGTAGAAAGTGGGAAGGTTTGCTCTCAGAATTCTGCTGGCCTGAAACAATGTAGAGCTTCAACAAAGTGATTTGTTCTGTTGTTTACTGATTGTGAACAACAAACAGATTTAATACATGAAGGAAAGAGGAGATTACTGAATTTTCCAGCAATGTATGTACCCACTCTCACGTCTTTTCTTTTTTTAATAAACGAACTACTGTACCAATCATGGAGCAAAGAACATTAGTGGACAGAGGTGTAAGATCTTGGTGCCTGGGAGGTTTAAGCATCCTTGTCTCTGTTGTAGAGTCTGAACATTTGTCTACCAAACCCATCTCTTGCTCCTACCCAACATATATATTTATTATATTGCCTTGTCTCCTTTACAGTTTTCTGTGCACATGTGACTAGTGTATCTTAAAAAAACAAATACAGGGAGAAGTGAGGTTGTCCACTCTCAGGCTCGGCTCTACCACGTGAACTTCTCTATGCTCTCTTCTCCTTCTGGCTTTCTGCCATGAAGATAATCCTAGGGTAATCTCAAGAGCCCTGTGTTTCAAATGGCAGGACAAGAAGAAGAAAGGATGCTGAGTCGTTGAATCATTGCTTAAGGAAAGCTGCCCTACCAGGAACACACACTCTGGAATACTTACATGAGTGAGAAATGCATATGACAGCATTAAATCAAGATTTGGGTGTTTATTTGTTATAGCACCTAGCCTTATCCTAACACAGGCTCAAAGCTAGAGTCACAAGCAGACACAAAACGTTATTAGGAGTGAATTCAGAATCAAAACATGCTCATATGGGAAGGAAAAATGAAGCTTACAGAAGTTCATCTCTAGCTTGAGGCAATCTAACCACTCTGGATAGAATTTAATCTTCCTCTGTTTGACTTCTATGCCCAAGGTAAATTACTGCAGAGAAAAAACACTCATAGATTTGCATTTTATAAAATATTGACTGCATGTTCTACTATATTTACAACAGTGGGCAAAAGTACAAACTGCAAAAGGTTCTAACTGCTGGATTATTTTCAAATACATGCACATACCATCTTTGCCAAGTACACGGGCTGCTGCTTGCTTCTGTTCTAGTGTCTGTTTCACTTAATGCAATGAAATGGATAGTGAGTATTTAATTCTTCAATTAGAAATCCCTGAAGCTGCTACATAGAAACAAGTGCTGCTGCTATCCTGAAACAAGTGCTCTAGACTTCAAACTATCACCAACACCCTCTACTACAAGCTACATTATTAAACTCACAGAAATTTCTGCCCAGCACACCATTGAAAGAAATGTTTAGAGGAATTAGCTTTGGGGGAATATAAAATTAAATATTTACAGGAAAACAAGTTCTTCAGCTTTGATGGTAATATACTTAGTGATGGAGCATTTGGCTCATGAGATATAGACATTTTCCTGTAAGACATTGCTATGGTTTGAATGTGTCTCCCAAAGTTCATGTGTTGGAAGCTTAATCCCCAATATAACAGAGTTGAGAGGTCGTATCTTTAAGAGGTGATTAGATCATGAGGGCTGTGCCACATGAATAGATTAAAGCTGTTATTGCAAGAGTGGGCTAGTTATCACAAGAGTAGATTCCTAATAAAAAAAAAAGATGCATTTTGTCCCTTTTCTCTGTCATGGGTATGCTCTCTTGCCCTTCTGCCATCTGCCACGAGAAGGCACAGCGAGAACTCCCTCGCCAGATGCATCCCCTCTGTCTTGGACTTCCCAGTCTCCAGAACTATGAGCCAAATAAACTTCTGTTGTTTATAAATTACTCAGTCTCTGGTATTCTGTTATAGAAGCACAAAATGGACTAAGACATACATTGTAAGCCATTTATTAACAAGCTGACTTACAGCTCAAATCCATCCTAAAAACAAGACATGGTTGACCGTTATGCTTCTTTTAATTTCACACCATGGGTTCTTATAATTCAGTGGTCATAGCTTAAAGGTAAATTTCGAATGGATAAAAAGTGTCCTGAAGAATAACGTTTAGTCAATATTGGCATCCAAATTTAGAACAACTTCCCTCCCAGCTCCAACTTTCCACTATGCTGCACACAGTGTTGAACTCTACAGTAGAAGCACTTGTCATAAAGTAGGTCTTTGGGAACAATATGATATGGAGAGACAGTTATTCATATGAGCTCTGGACAGACTAAGTACACATACCAATTTTGCCTCTTGCTATCTATGTGATTTTAAACAAAGTACTTAGTCTGCCATTGGTTTATGTATGCCTTGAAAACAGTAATTCAAGTGAGGTTGTTGTAGACATTTGCAAATTAATTCTAAAATTAATACAAAATGTAAAAGATCTAGGATAGCTAAAACAATTTTGAGAAACAAGAATAAGATGGAAGAAATAATCTTCCCTGAGGTATATTCTTCCTATATAGCTGCAGTAAACAAGACAATGTGGTAGAGGGATAGATAAAGTGAAGAATGAAACCCAGAAATAAATCTATGTATGATCAACTTATTTTTGACAAAGTTATCAATATTAGTCAATGAAAGAAGAACAGCCCCAACTGGGCAACACAGTGAGACTCCATCTCTACCCCCATCCCCAAAAGGAAAAATTAGCCAGGCATGGTAGAACATGCCTGTAGTCTCCACATGAGGGTAAGGTGGGAGGATCACTTGAGCCCCAGGAGGTTGAGGCTGCAGCGAGCCATCATCATGCCTCTGCATGCCAGCCTACGCAAGAGAGCAAGGCCCTGCCTCAGAAGAAAAAAGGCAGCCTTTTCAACAATGCTGTTGGAAAAAATGGATATTCAGAAGAAAAAAACAACCCAAAAACTGAAGAACTTTAATCTAAATCTTATGCCTTATACAAGAATGAACTCAAAATAGATTGTGGACTTACATGTAAATGTATAGAACTCTCAGAAAAAAAACACATAGCAATAAACTTTTTGGACTTATGGCTAGATAATGAGATTTTGGACTTGATATCAAAAGTATAATCCATAAAAGGAAAAAATGAACATTTGTACTTCAACAAAATTAAAATATTTTGTTCTGTAAAAAAAACTGTGAAGTAATAAATGGAAGCTACCAACTGAGAGAAGATATTTACAAAACAGATACTTGACAAAGTACTAGTAAGTTGAATATATACATATATATATGTGTATGTGTAGAGGGAGAGAGAGATAGAGTCTCTCTCTGTCTCTCTGAGCAAAATAACCAGTTAATATCATAATGGCAGGATCAAGTTCACACATAACAATCTTAACCTTAAATGTAAATGGACTAAATGCTCCAATTAAAAGACACAGACTGGCAAACTGGATAAAGAGTCAAGACCCAGCAGTCTGCTGTATTCAGGAGACCCATCTCACACGCAGAGACATACATAGGCTCAAAATAAAGGGATGGAGGAAGATTTACCAAGCAAATGGAGAACAAAAAAAAGCAGGGGTTGCAATCCTAGTCTCTGATAAAACAGACTTTAAACCATCAAAGATCAAAAGAGACAAAGAAGGCCATTACATAATGGTAAAGGGATCAATTCAACAGGAAGAGCTAACTATCCTAAATATATATGCACCCAATACAGGAGCACCCAGATTCATAAAGCAAGTCCTTAGAGACTTACAAAGAGACTTAGACTCCCATACAATAATAATGGGAGACTTCAACACTCCACTGTCAACATTAGACAGATCAACAAGACAGAAAGTTAACAAGGATATCCAGGAATTGAACTCATCTCTGCAGCAAGCAGACCTAATAGACATCTATAGAACTCTCCACCCCAAATCAACAGAATATACATTCTTCTCAGCACCACATCGTACTTACTCCAAAATTGACCATATAATTGGAAGTAAAGCACTCCTCAGCAAATGTACAAGAACAGAAATTATAACAAACTGTCTCTCAGACCACAGTGCAATCAAACTAGAACTCAGGACTAAGAAACTCAATCAAAACCACTCAACTACATGGAAACTGAACAATCTGCTCCTGAATGACTACTGGGTACATAACGAAATGAAGGCAGAAATAAAGATGTTCTTTGAAACCAATGAGAACAAAGATACAACATACCAGAATCTCTGGGACACATTGAAAGCAGTGTGTAGAGGGAAATTTATAGCACTAAATGCCCACAAGAGAAAGCAGGAAAGATCAAAAATTGACACTTTAACATCGCAATTAAAAGAACTAGAGAAGCAAGAGCAAACACATTCCAAAGCTAGCAGAAGGCAAGAAATAACTAAGATCAGAGCAGAACTGAAGGAGATAGAGACACAAAAAACCCTCCAAAAAATCAATGAATCCAGGAGTTGGTTTTTTGAAAAGATCAACAAAATTGACAGACCACTAGCAAGACTAATAAAGAAGAAAAGAGAGAAGAATCAAATCGACGCAATTAAAAATGATAAAGGGGATATCACCACCGACCCCACAGAAATACAAACTACCATCAGAGAATACTATAAACACCTCTACGCAAATAAACTGGAAAACCTAGAAGAAATGGATAATTTCCTGGACACTTACACTCTTCCAAGACTAAACCAGGAAGAAGTTGAATCCCTGAATAGACCAATAGCAGGCTCTGAAATTGAGGCAATAATTAATAGCCTACCAACCAAAAAAAGTCCAGGACCAGATGGATTCACAGCTGAATTCTACCAGAGGTATAAGGAGGAGTTGGTACCATTCCTTCTGAAACTATTCCAATCAATAGAAAAAGAGGGAATCCTCCCTAACTCATTTTATGAGGCCAACATCATCCTGATACCAAAGCCTGGCAGAGACACAACAAAAAAAGAGAATTTTAGACCAATATCCCTGATGAACATCGATGCAAAAATCCTCAATAAAATACTGGCAAACCGGATTCAACAACACATCAAAAAGCTTATCCACCATGATCAAGTGTGCTTCATCCCTGGGATGCAAGGCTGGTTCAACATTCGCAAATCAATAAACATAATCCAGCATATAAACAGAACCAAAGACAAGAACCACATGATTATCTCAATAGATGCAGAAAAGGCTTTTGACAAAATTCAACAGCCCTTCATGCTAAAAACGCTCAATAAATTCGGTATTGATGGAACGTACCTCAAAATAATAAGAGCTATCTATGACAAACCCACAGCCAATATCATACTGAATGGGCAAAAACTGGAAAAATTCCCTTTGAAAACTGGCACAAGACAGGGATGCCCTCTCTCACCACTCCTATTCAACATAGTGTTGGAAGTTCTGGCTAGGGCAATTAGGCAAGAGAAAGAAATCAGGGGTATTCAGTTAGGAAAAGAAGAAGTCAAATTGTCCCTGTTTGCAGATGACATGATTGTATATTTAGAAAACCCCATTGTCTCAGCCCAAAATCTCCTTAAGCTGATAAGCAACTTCAGCAAAGTCTCAGGATACAAAATTAATGTGCAAAAATCACAAGCATTCTTATACACCAATAACAGACAAACACAGAGCCAAATCATGAATGAACTTCCATTCACAATTGCTTCAAAGAGAATAAAATACCTAGGAATCCAACTTACAAGGGATGTAAAGGACCTCTTCAAGGAGAACTACAAACCACTGCTCAGTGAAATAAAAGAGGACACAAACAAATGGAAGAACATACCATGCTCATGGATAGGAAGAATTAATATCGTGAAAATGGCCATACTGCCCAAGGTAATTTATAGATTCAATGCCATCCCCATCAAGCTACCAATGAGTTTCTTCACAGAATTGGAAAAAACTGCTTTAAAGTTCATATGGAACCAAAAAAGAGCCCGCATCTCCAAGACAATCCTAAGTCAAAAGAACAAAGCTGGAGGCATCACGCTACCTGACTTCAAACTATACTACAAGGCTACAGTAACCAAAACAGCATGGTACTGGTACCAAAACAGAGATATAGACCAATGGAACAGAACAGAGTCCTCAGAAATAATACCACACATCTACAGCCATCTGATCTTTGACAAACCTGAGAAAAACAAGAAATGGGGAAAGGATTCCCTATTTAATAAATGGTGCTGGGAAAATTGGCTAGCCATAAGTAGAAAGCTGAAACTGGATCCTTTCCTTACTCCTTATACGAAAATTAATTCAAGATGGATTAGAGACTTAAATGTTAGACCTAATACCATAAAAATCCTAGAGGAAAACCTAGGTAGTACCATTCAGGACATAGGCATGGGCAAAGACTTCATGTCTAAAACACCAAAAGCAACGGCAGCAAAAGCTAAAATTGACAAATGGGATCTAATTAAACTAAAGAGCTTCTGCACAGCAAAAGAAACTACCATCAGAGTGAACAGGCAACCTACAGAATGGGAGAAAATTTTTGCAATCTACTCATCTGACAAAGGGCTAATATCCAGAACCTACAAAGAACTCAAACAAATTTACAAGAAAAAAACAAACAACCCCATCAAAAAGTGGGCAAAGGATATGAACAGACATTTCTCAAAAGAAGACATTCATACAGCCAACAGACATATGAAAAAATGCTCATCATCACTGGCCATCAGAGAAATGCAAATCAAAACCACAATGAGATACCATCTCACACCAGTTAGAATGGCGATCATTAAAAAGTCAGGAAACAACAGGTGCTGGAGAGGATGTGGAGAAATAGGAACACTTTTACACTGTTGGTGGGATTGTAAACTAGTTCAACCATTATGGAAAACAGTATGGCGATTCCTCAAGGATCTAGAACTAGATGTACCATATGACCCAGCCATCCCATTACTGGGGATATACCCAAAGGATTATAAATTATGCTGCTATAAAGACACATGCACACGTATGTTTATTGCAGCACTATTCACAATAGCAAAGACTTGGAATCAACCCAAATGTCCATCAGTGACAGATTGGATTAAGAAAATGTGGCACATATACACCATGGAATACTATGCAGCCATAAAAAAGGATGAGTTTGCGTCCTTTGTAGGGACATGGATGCAGCTGGAAACCATCATTCTTAGCAAACTATCACAAGAACAGAAAACCAAACACCGCATGTTCTCATTCATAGGTGGGAACTGAACAATGAGATCACTTGGACTCAGGAAGGGGAACATCACACACCGGGGCCTATCATGGGGAGGGGGGAGGGGGGAGGGATTGCATTGGGAGTTATACCTGATGTAAATGACGAGTTGATGGGTGCAGTAGACCAACATGGCACAAGTATACATATGTAACAAACCTGCACGTTATGCACATGTACCCTACAACTTAAAGTATAATAATAATAAATAAATTTAAAAAAAAAAAAAAAACTGTGAAGTAATAAATGGAAGCTACCAACTGAGAGAAGATATTTACAAAACAGATACTTGACAAAGTACTAGTAAGTTGAATATATACATATATATATGTGTATGTGTAGAGGGAGAGAGAGATAGAGTCTCTCTCTGTCATCAGGCTGGAGTGCAATAGCGCAGTCTTGGCTCACTGCAACCTCTGCCTCCCGGTTCAAGAGATTGCCCTGCCTCAACCTCCTGAATAGCTCGGACTACAGGTGCATGCCACCACGCCCAGCAAATTTTTGTATTTTTAGTAGAGACGAGGTTTCACCATGTTCGCCAGGATGGTCTTGATCTTTTGACCTTGTGATCCACCTGCCTCGGCCTCCCAAAGTGCTGGGATTACAGGTGTGAGTCACCATGCCCGGCCATAAGTAGAATATATAAAGAACTCTTAAACCCAACAGTAAACAAAAAGTCCAATTAGAAAATAGGAAAATAAAACATGAAAACACATTTCGGCCAGGCGCAGTGGCTCACGCCTGTAATCCCAGCACTTTGGGAGGCCGAGGCGGGTGGATCATGAGTTCAGGAGATCGAGACCATCCTGGCTAACACGGTGAAACCCCATCTCTGCTAAAAGTACAAAAAATTAGCCGGGCATGGTGGCGGGTGCCTGTGGTCCCAGCTACTCGGGAGGCTGAGACAGGAGAATGGCATGAACCCGGGAGGCAGAGCTTGCAGTGAGCCAAGATTGCGTCACTGCACTCCAGCCTGGGCGACAGAGCGAAATTCCGTCTCAAAAAAAAAAAAAAAAAAAGAAAAAGAAAACACATTTCACTGAAGAAGATATATGGATGACAAATAAGTACATGAAAATACATTTAATGTACTAACCACTGGGGAAGTACAAATTAAAAGCATGATGACTATGACCACATATTTTTTAAATGGCTAAAATAAAAATAGTGATCAATACAAACAAACGCTAGTGAGAGTGCTGTAAAACTGAATCACTACACATTGCTGTTGGAAATGAAAACTGGTACTGCCAGTTTGGGAAAGAGTATGACAGTTTCTTACAAAACTAAACATGCAGCTACCATAGTTGCATCCTTAAGCATTTATCCCAGGGAAATGAAGATTTATCTTCACACAAAAACGTGTATGCAAATGTTCACAGCACCTTTATTCATAATAGTCCCAAACTGGAAACAACTCAAATATCCTTCAGATGCTAAAGAGATAAGCAAATTGTGGTACAATCATACCATGGAATATTACTCAGGCATACAAAGGAACAAATTAGCAATATATTCAACAATTTGGATAGATCTTGAGGAAACTACAGTAAGTGAAATAGTCAATTTCAAAAAGTTACATATTATATGTTTCTAATTATATAAGATATTTGAAATAACACAATTATAGAGATGGAGGACAGATTCGTGGTTCTCAAGGATTAGGGATTAGGTGATAAAAAGGGTGGGAGTGGCTACAGCTTTGTATCTTAATTGTGGTAGTGATTTTAAGAATCCACTTGATAAAGTTGCACAGAACTATAGACACACAGACTCCACATACACACACACACAAGTACAAGAAAAACTGATGAAATACAAATAAGTGCTATAAACTCTACCAATGTTAATTTTTTAGTTTGGAGACCATTTTATAGTTATACTTAATGTTACCATTAGAGAGAATGGAATGAAGGGACAGACAACCTTCCTGTACATATTTTGTAACTTCCTGAGAATCTATATCAGTTCAAAATAAAAAATAAAAAACTAAAAGGCTGAATTTTCATTTAAGTTATGGAAAGATTGGACCTAAAGCAAGACAACCTCAGTAGTTGACTGTGGGGAGTTCAGGAGCCATCCCCTTGAAAACAAAATTGACAACAGACTTCACTGGAGATGGAGTACTTTGGCTTATGTTATTGGTTCTAGTTACATGGTAATCCACTAAAAATATTTAGTAGTTAATATCTCAATGTGAATTTGTTTCTCAAATCCTTTCTGAGAATGTATTGATTTTCTTCTCTCTCTCTCTCTCTCTCTCTCTCTCTCATGTTTTGGCAGAGGAAACAACAATAAAAATAAAGTAATTATATTAATTTAGACTAAAACTTATTTAGTGGTTTCCAAATGCCAGGCGTTGTTCAAGTGCTTTCCATCTATTAACTCATTTAGTCTTCTAAATAACTGTATGGCTCAGGTACAATTATTAAAACAACATTTTATTGATGTAAAAATTGAGCCCTAGAGAGGTTAAGTAGAACCTAAATTTTTAATGTAGATGAGCCTTGCTTTTACTGGCTACATTATACTTCTTAGAGACAGAGTAGAGAATAAAAAGTAGTCACAAATTAATCCCCAGGAATAACCTGTCTCTCTCATTCTCTTTTCCTTTCTGCTCTCAGTCTCCCCTAGCCAAGCTTTTCCCTCTTTCCTTTACAGCCAGTTTTTTTCCAGCTCATTTCTTCCTCATGTCTTTCCAGACTCACTACATGATGCTCCACCATTTTGTTAAATAGGAAGATTTTCCTTTTTTGAGAATTGTCTAATATGTATCTACAAACATCTCTTAATCCAGTAAACAAAGACAATCTCTCTCTCTTCTCTCTCTCTCTCCTTTCTCTCTCTCTTTTCTCTCTCTCTCCCCTCCCTATTCCTTTATCTCCCTCAACTCACCCTCTTCTGAACCAAAAGAAAGGGGACAATTGTAATCTTCATGATTTCCCCCCATCATATTACATTACTACCATGGACTGAGTTCACTTGCTATAAGTAAAAAAATCAAATGTTTATTTATTAATTATATACTTAAGTACTTTGAAACTCAAAACTTTATATTGGGGTTTCTGCTGGAGAAACAAGTCATAAAACAGGAAGGACCTAGTTGTTCACATCACTAATTTTGTGGCCTTTTACATTATTACCTGTTAATGCCTTTTGGAGAGGAAGTTTTATTTGTCAACAGTCTGCTAATGATTGTTTACCAAGTGTTTAAAAGTAAGCTAGCATACTTAAAAGATATTTTATTGATAAGGCCCAAAATTTTGCACTATGCCCATTAATATCTATCATTTTATCACTTACATTTTATGAAATGCATACTTCACTGAGAAAAATAAGTGCCACCTATATTTCATTCACTTACATCTTAAAGTGATACCTAAACCCTTTAATTACATTTCTTCTTCCTAACCCTTTACTCATTGTCAAGTCATGATAAGCACCCTCCCAAAATCTGCCCCAGAAAACAAAGGCCAGATTTATTGAAGGCCAATGTAAACAGGTGTGTCTACCATGCTGTATTTAAAAAAATATCCTATCTACTTATGGGATTTTTACATCACTGTTTAATCCTTCTTTCCACACTGATTTATGATGCTCCGGTTTCCTCTTCCATCAAGAGGGATGGGTGCCCAAAACGAATGGCTTCCCCTTCCTTTAAAGAAACATTCCCACTCACAGTCTCCTCCTTGAAACTCTCAAATGACACTCTGAGAACGATTCCTGTTCAACAGGTCGACAGCACCCTTCCCCACAGTTTATTCTGTGGCCCAGGTCCTCCAGGCTTTGGCTGTTTATTGTCCATGCCCAATCTTTGTTGGAGTTCAAAGCAAAACTGTTTGTCTCTCAAGTTCAGCCCTCATAAATGAAGAGCACTTGTTTTGTCTCCTCTGAGCATTTCAAAACAAAACAGGACAAAAATCAAGATACCCTGATGTCATATTAACAGCAATTTCTCACTTACTGAAAAAAAAAAAAAAAAAAAAAAAAAAAAGATGCCTTGGTACATTTGGAAGGAAGAGAGCTGAGGATCAAGAAAGAGACTTCCAGTCTGGCCCATTTCCAGGGGTGAGTCTCCCTCAGCTATAGTATGGCATTGAGGAGCCAAAAAGCTCTTCATGTCCCCCTGAGGAAGTTGATGGGAGCTCAGGATGCTGGCTGGGAGCTCCCCAGGGCAGAGGAGGCCAAGTCAGTCTGTAACAGAGGACTGCAGAGTGGAAAACTCCAGACTGAGATAAAACGGAAGTCACAAACGAACTTCACGAGGTCTGCAGGATCGGTGTAGTCAGCAGAAAGAGTGACTTGACTCCCAAGGAGCAATCTCCCTGCCTTGCTCATGCCAAGAGAACAGACTTGTGCCATGAGCAGCAAATGCAGCAAGGACAAAGCCAGACCTTCAACATCGAATCAGCAGAGAATATGGAGGACCGGAGGACGCTGCGTGCCTCTGGTGCCATGTTGTATCTTAGCTTTGCCAGAACCTGATGTTATCTGGGAAAAGGGAAAGAGAAGAAGAGGAGAGCAACACTCTGTAAAGCTACTTGCCTCTGAAACACTGGGTTAACCTGAATGTTACTGAATGAAACCAGAAATAATTAAATTATCTTGAACTGGAATTACAGACTCAAGAGAAAGATGTTATATTGTTACCAACTGAAGTTGTAACTATAAAGCTTTGCAAACCCTTTGGTGAGATTTTTGACCTCAATAACCAGAAGATAATTTTTGCCAAAAGCATTGGGTTTAGGTTTTAAGCAGTTGGTTTCAGATTCTAGATATTTATATGATTTCCTTCTTCCTTTTCCAACCTTACCTCATTCAAATGACTTTTCAGAGATTATTTTGTCAAAAAAGCCTTACTGAATCACTCTGTCTAAACAGCCCCTCCTCTGACCACCTTCTCTCCTCTTACCCTGTCTTATTCTTCCCTGAGCGTGTACCACTATATGATGTTTCACTATGGATGTGTATTTGTTTATTGTCTTTTTCCCTACTAGAATGAAAGTTCTCTGTGGCTGAAATTATATTATTTAGCTTCCAATTGTTCCAGTGCCACCTAGTAAGTGCTCAATAAATAGATGCTGAATAAATTAGTGAATCCAGTATAAATCCCTCAATTTTTCTCTTGCTTTCCTCAGTTATAAGTCAGGGATACTATTAATATCAATTAGCCAGAATTGAGAAATTAAGGAGCCCATAAAGGTGCTCCAAGAATCATAGACCCAGAAGTAATTGGTAGTTCATGTTTTAATTATTCTTGTGGAAATATTTGACTTGGGGACCTCAAATGATACCAGCAAAAATCCAAAAGATGTTTATCCACCATGCCTGTGCAAAGTTCAACTCTGCCCACTGCATTGAATCTGTTCTCCTCTTATTTTGGATTAGCAAGAAGACGGAGCCACTTTTCTGCTGCCATTGCCCTTGGAAATTCAAACTCCTGATGACTGCGTGCAGGACCTTGATTGATCTGAATTTTGCATCCTTCTTGAAGCTCATCTAATACTACTCTTGTTCTCTAGGATCTAGGTACACTAACATTTCTGTCTCTTGAAGACTTCAGGTTTGCTTGAGAGCTGAGGCCTTTAAGTCTTTCTTTCCACCTGGAAAAGCTTCCAAAAGAGCTTCACAAGGCTGGGCCCTTTCATAATTTGCAGTTCAGTTCAAACATTCATCTCCTCAAATGACTGTATCCTGAGCACCTTGGCTAGAGTGGTCCTCCCCGGTCACCAGCACATACACACCAATCAACCAATCTGCCGAAGTCCCTCTCTATTCTAGAAGTCGGTGTTATTTTTGACACAGGAATCAAAGCTTAAAATTTTATTGTTTTCATAGCACTTAAAACTTTTTTGTCATTTCAGTTTCTGGAGGTTCTTTATCAAGGGAAATTCTCATCAAAGTTTTATTTACTGCACTGAGTTGAAGCTCTTGCTTTTAAAAAAATTATTGCCACTCAATACTGGGTTTGTGTATTCTACTTAATTAAGCTTTTAATTGTATTATGCCCCAAAATGTTTTAATGACAAATTTATAAATCTGCAAAATAAACAGAGATTTCTTTTGTTCTCCCCAGATCTAACTCAGTCCTTTATGTCTCTCAAAAAGATACAGAAAAAGGTAGCATCTTAAAATATCCTAGATATAAAAGTTAATATGATAAGGTCTTAAAATAACCTGTGAAATAAATTCATAAATCCTGGCTTTTATCTTCAACTGGTCATTAAAGTGTGCTAGGAACTGGACGTCAGTTCTTTTTATTGTTTTTTTTGAGACGGTCTCGCTGTGTCACCAGGCTGGAGTGCAGTGGCACAATCTTGGCTCACTTCAACCTCCGCCTCCCAGGTTAAGGGATTCTCCTGCCTCAGCCTCCCGAGTAGCTGGGATTACAAGTGAGCGCCACCACACCAAGCTAATTTCTGTATTTTTAGTAGAGATGGGATTTCACCACATTGGCCAAGCTGGTCTTGAATGCCTGACCTCAGGTGATCTGCCTGCCTTGGCCTCCCAGAGTGCTGGGATTACAGGCGTGAGCTACCGCGCCTGGCATCAGTTCTTATATTTCACACAGAAATAGCGTGATAGAGCAGAAAGACTACTGACCTAATCATTCACTCAGTAAATATTTATTGAATACATAATTTATGCCAATCACTGGGTGAGACACAGGATGAGCAGAAGAGTCGTTGGTTTTCTCTTACTGCTTACTACCTCAAAAGAGATGTGGGTAAAACCAATATACGTGCAGGAAATAAGTTACTTCCCTATAATATGAATACAAATGAAAAACGACAAGGTACCATGAGAAAAAGTAATATATCTAGACATAATTTAGATTAGAAGATAATATTTAAAGTAAGACTCAAAATGATTAGATTGACATTGACTAACAGTAGGGATCACAGCCTGCAAGGCACAGAGGACTGACCGAGCAAAATCCCTGGGACAGAAGAACTTGATCATGTTTCCATTTTTAAAATTCTACTTCTAACTCCTTCAACATTTACTCATTAGATTTTGGAAAATCACATTGTCTTTCAAATCAAGCCTTATGTTCTATAAAATAGGGAAAATAAAATGAAAATACATTTGGCAGAAGAAAATGGAACACAGTATACTAAAATGTTGTCAAAAAAATTACAAGACAATGTGAACAGGATTGAGGCTTCAGGTAATGCTTCTGCAGTTTCTATTACACTAACCTTCCCATATATGGTAATTTTAAACTCAGGAAAAAATGAAAATACTCAGTTTGAAGATACTAGAGAGTGATCAATAGCAGACAATAGAATAATTGCTAGGGGTTGAGGGTCAGGGATTGCTTAAAGTTTCAGTCAAGAAGATGAATAAGTTCTATAACTTTGCTGTACAATAGTGTACCTATAGTCAAGAATACTGTGTTATACACATAAAGATCTGTCAAGAGGATAGATCTCAAGTTGTGCTTCGTTACAATTAAAAAAATAATAAAGTGGACATCCTCAATTTGACAAAGAGCATTTTTAATAAAAAACGTAGAGCTTACATTATGCTTAATGGTGAAATGTTGAATATTAAATATGTTCCTCCTAAAACTGGAAACTAGGCAAATATTTCCTCTATTCACACTTATATTCAGTATTGTAAAGATAGCCCTAATCAGTGCAACAGGGCAAATAAAAGAAAAAGACATCTAAATTTTAAGGAGATAAGTTTTCTTTCTTTAAATTTGTAGAAAACATGGTTGTTTCTGTAGAAAATCCTAAGGAATCAGCATAACTATAATAACTTTAGCAAGTTCACAGATACAAAGTCTGATTTTAACGTTGCTATAAACTATGGTCATCAAGACAGTAGCATAAGGAGAGAAAAATACAGCAATGAAACAGAACAAAAAATTTAGGAATATGCCCATACTTACATGATCAATTGACATTTGGCAAAGGCACCAAGGTAATTCAATGGGGAAAGGATAAAATTTTCCACAAATGATGTTGAAAGAATTGCATTTCTACTAAAAAAAAAAAGGCGGGGGGGGGCGGAGCGGAGAGAGAGACTTTAATCTCTATCTAATTTGAGATCAATGAGATATCTAAATATAAAAGCTAAAATACACCAGAGAGCATTTTCCCAATCTTACAGGTAAGCAAAGATCAAACACTATATATATATTTTTTTTTCTTTTTTTTTTTTTTCGAGACAGAGTCTGTCTCTGTTGCCCAGGCTGGAGTGCAGTGGCATGATGTCAGCTCACTGCAACCTCCGCCTCCCAGGTTCAAGGGATTCTCCTGCCTCAGCCTCCCGAGTAACTGGGATTATAGATGCCTGCCATCACGCCCAGCTAATTTTTGTATTTTTAGTAGAGATGAGGTTAATGTATTGGATATAAGTCTATATAAACTTAAGTTGTTATTCTCCAAAAATAAATAATTAGGGTGTTTTTTAATGCTTAATGTATAGAAACTTGTATAACCAGATGTTGACTGGGACTTTTCATATTTTGAAAAATCATAGTTTAATACAAAAGCTAAGAAACATGACTCTATGTACTGTGCATTCTGGAACCAGAGAGCTAATTAGGGCTACTGACTTCTGAGAATGAAGCCTTCCCTTTTGCCCAAGTTAGTATAACATGAACATGGAAGACTGGAAAAGGAGTAAGCTTCATGGAGGCCAAGTGAGAGAGGCTCTGGAAGAGTCACTCATGAAGAACAGAGGCCCTGCTTGGAAAGATACCTGCATGCCCTTCCCCAGTTGGAAAGCACAGCTCATTCTGTGAAGCTCTACAGGGAAGCATGGAAGAGACAGTTCTTGAAAGAGTGCTCTGAGAGATTAGGAGTGCAGCAAATTATTGTTCTCAAACATTCTAACCCCCCAGTGGAGAACAGGGGCTGTTTCTTCACATATGTCCCCCGAAGTGGGGAGGCACAGTTGAATATAAACAACCAACCTACTTCTTGCCTAGGCTGTTGGCTAACACATTCCAGCTGAGCTTCAAAGGACTGCAGCATAGCCTAAGATAAGGATAGTACAAACTGACACCATCTCAGCATGTTGTGGTCCTCAGAGGACACAGCAAAGTGCCACATTTATCCCAGTGGAACTGCTTAAAAAGACACTTGAAAGAGAAGGAGCTGTGGGGCTTTCCAGGCCCAGCCAATTATTGGAACACCCAAAAAGAAGAAAATATTGTGGATATGTACCTTTGGAACAGCTAAAGGCACACATAGTTGTCCCTCTGAGGGAGAAGTTGGAGTGGACTGGTTTGAGCTCAACAGGAAAACCACAAACACCATCTATGTGCAGAGTCTGTACAGATCACCTCAATGTCAGAGGCCACCAGTAACAAAATAAAAAAAATTTCCCCCCTGTCAGTACAAAGACACATACAAATGCCACCCATCTCTCATCTTTCTGTCACCAATATTGAAATAGCTAGTGTCTCTTTTAAGAGGGAGGATAAGCAGTGAGACCATATTTTCTCTTAACCTTCAAGTAGGCCACACTAGATAAAGAGGAGTGGAGCTTTGAATTGGACTTGAGATTTAATTTAAAAATGTTTTTAAATAAAGTGAACTGAGTATTAATCACTAGATGAAAGTATCCCATAACCAAAATGACTGAGAAAAGTTTGAATTGTACCAGGTGTCTCTAGTTGCCTGTTATCCAGAAGAATGCAGGAAAGTGATTAAACAATTTCATATTTACACATCAGTGAGTTGACTTCTCAATAAACCTGTTATACATGTCATCGTAATTTCATAGTAAAATAGGTGTGGGCCTCAAAATCAAATTATAATAAGCTAAATTTGACATTATTTAATTTAGGAGTTAAGAGCTATAGGCTCATTAGATTCTTTTGATAAGTGATAGCCTTCTCAAATTATCATTGGGATAGCAATGTGAATTATACAAATAGTTTTTTTTCTTTGGACATTTTGATATGGCAGCCTCAAGGAGTTAGCTGAAAAATTTAGAACTGATGACCTCTATTCATGTGTGTACCTCTGAATAAAATTCTATGAAAGGGACTTTAAAAATATATTTCACTTGCAATAATTAACTTGAATTCTCCATAAGAAATAATTTAGTTCCATAAGGGTTGGCTTTTTTTGGTCACTTTCAAATGGAATCTATTATTTAAACTAAATTCAATCAGACTCATCATAAATATTGAGACTGAGTTTTGAGCTCACAAGCCTAAAAAGCAATCCTTCTATAATTTTTAAAGAGTATAAATGTACTTTACATTTCAATATATAAACGTGTGTATAGAACTAAAATCATAATCATCAAAAGGAAAATTCAAATTCTTCATCTATGATATAATGAATTATAAAATTAAACATAAAGTTAGAAAAGCTCCC
Organism: Theropithecus gelada; assembly: GCF_003255815.1. Classification (NCBI taxonomy): domain Eukaryota; kingdom Metazoa; phylum Chordata; class Mammalia; order Primates; family Cercopithecidae; genus Theropithecus; species Theropithecus gelada. The sequence goes on from NC_037676.1 coordinate 118,278,336, forward strand.
AAATCTTAAGTGCTGTGGACACACTTCAGAAAGTGAGACTGACCAGATACTGAGAGAAGAGTAAGAGGACTTCCCAGTTGACAGTAAGTTGATTTGCCCAGCCTTAGGGTCAAATGTGAAATGATCAGCAGCTGCAAATTAGCAATGTGCCTATGCTTTGTATACACAGATATAATTAGGAGACCAAGGTTGTGTCTGTTTCTATATGCTTGGCAAAATATGCTTATGAAGTCATATTAACAAAATTTTCCAATTGAGATTGCCGCCAAGAGTTTGTTTCTTTAATGTGCTCAGACCTAAATGCATCCTCTTCTTGGAAGGTATTCTCATCAATATTTGTGGGGAAAGTCTGAACAAAAACTCTATTTCACTAAATGATTATATAATTGCACTTCTGTAGTATGTGTGAACACAATTTATTTCTAGGAGATGCCAAAACTGAATGAAAACTAAAAAAAAAAAAAAAAAATCAAGTCAGTCATCTGGATGATTAGTGTCATGAGGACATAAACCAAGGCCTGCTGTGGTGAAAGATTTAAGTCCAATCCAGCTCCAGAGTAAACAACTGTGTAATTATTATTTATTTTTGAAGAATGTATATTTTCATAAACAGACTCAGATTACAAATGATTTCTCTCATGCAGTTACTATTTTGTCTGTTTGTCTCCCCACTCTCTCTCTCTCTCTCTCGTCTGTTATGGTACATTATAAGCTTCCATGCCACGGTGGATCCTGCAACTGCAGTCCCAGTCCTACTCCCTATCTCTATTTAGCACTCAGTGGGGAAAAGTACACATCATTGCGGACTGAGCCAGGAAGATAACCAGGTTTGGTTCAACTATAAGTTTTGAAATAGTAATGAGGGGAAGAAAGAGCTCCCATTATCTGGAGGATGGCCTATCTAAAATCACTGTTTCTACTTGGTCTGTCAGCTATGGCCTTATTTTCTGCATTAAAAAACTCTGAAATAAAGAAAAAAGAGCCACTGTTTATTCCAAATGAAAACTTTTCCAAGAGCATGCCTCAATCAAAAATTTTAAAACCTATACTCTTATTAGGAAAGTTCACTTAATTTGTCTCCTTGATATGGACAAGAGGCAGGGAAATAGTGGGTGGAAGAGGTTCCCTGGCAAAGGCCCCACCCTCAAGCCTGGAAACCCACAACCCAAAATAGGAACAGGCATTCCTGTTTTCATCCCCAAATGTTACCTTTTCTAAGACCACTCTGGCCTGCTATGCCCCATCCTGTGTCCGTATAAACCCCAAGCTCCATGAGCAGAGGTACAGAGAAGCAGAAGAGCAGCAGAGTGGCAGAGTGGCAGAGCAGTGTGGCAGAGAAGGAGAGAAGAGAAGGAGTGTCTAAACATCTAGAGGAGTTTGACTGGGGTTGGTTGGAGAGATCAGCTGTGGGATGGCCAAACTCCAGGGGAAGATCATCTTCCCACTCCATCCCCTTTCTAGCTCCCCATCCATCCCACTGAAAGCCATGTCCACCACTCAATAAAATCCCCACATTCACCATTATTCAAGTCCAGCTGACTTGATTCTTCCTGGATGCTGATCAAGGACCCAGATACCAAGAGGGCAGAGTGTAAAAGGCTGTCACCCTGACTCTCCACTGAGCTAGTTTAACACTTAGCCATCTGTGGACAGCAACTGCTAAAAGAGCATTATTTGTAATACACCCCTAGACGCTACATGGGGCTGGAGCCCAAAGTGCTCACCCCGGCTCCTGCACCTGCCTATCTGCATGCTCCCTGTCCCATAAAGGTTTGAACACATGGCAGCCAAGCAAGTGAGCCACACTTCTGTTGCAAGTCCTATGAGGGGGTCAGGGAACTCTCCCGTTTCACCTTTGACTAAAAAATAGTTCTTCTTTCTCAGATAAGGTTGTCAAAGAAGTAGTCTCAGGAGGAACAAGCCTAGATCTGTAAAAGGAAGGAGGATGCATCAGCCTAGTCATTCAGGTGAGCCAAGTTGATGCTGTTAGTCAACAGATTGACAGGTGTCCCATCAAAGAAACATCACATGAAATCCACTCTAAGATCTGCACACCAACAAAGCCAGTCTACAACCTATAATTGTGGTTACTATTCATATCCTTATATAATTTCATATTTAGTCGTCAAATTACTGATAACTTGTAACACTTTTTTGTGTTGATTTATGATTTGTCTGATCGATGACATTGTCTTTTTTGCTTGGTTTGGTTTTTCCTTTTTTTTTCTTTTTTTTTTTTTAACAGAATCTTGATCTGTCACACAGACTGGAGTAGAGTGGCACAATCTTGGCTCACTGCAACCTCCGCCTCCCAGGTTCAAGTGATTCTGCTGCCTCAGCCTCCTGAGTAGCTGGGACTACAGGCACATGCCAACACACCTGACTAATTTTTGTATTTTTAGTAGAGATGGGGGTTTTGCCATGTTGGCCAGGCTGGTCTCGAACTCCTGACCACAAGTGATCCACCTGCTTTGGCATTCCAAAGTTCTGGGATTACAGGCATGAGCCGCTGCACTTGGCCAACACTGTTAGTTTTTGTTTTTTGTTTGTATTTTACACTGAGTTTCCAAGTTTGAAACAAGATGAAGTCAACAGTCAACAGTGAAGTGGTGAATTATGTATTTCAATGGCTCAGTCATTAATTATGGTGTAGTATTTGGCTAAAGGCAGGAGATAAATAAGTATACAGCATTGTCACTTTTTCTTCCTTCTTTACAACCTTGTTGTTATAATTAGCATATGTGGCTCATTTTTAAGTTCTGCAGGGTGGCATCAGTTTGATGATTTGGATTTCCGAGACACAATATTAATTGCCATGTGGTATGAGGAGTGAAGAATAGCTCCACTGAGGAATATCGATAGCAACTTAGATTTCTACCAAAAGCAAAACATACAGATTGTATTAACTTAACAATCTATCAATTAGGAAAAAGCCACTAACTAGTTGGAAAGTTGTATTCTTTCCAGAATTAATTAAATCAGAAAGTTAGCTAAGTCATGCGGTGTAAGAATAGTAGTTATGTAAGGAAGAATCTTCCAGACACACACACTTCAAAGTTTATACATTTTTACTAGTAAGGCCTCCACGAAGAAGATGGCACCTTTCCCTTTCCCAAACTACAGTGGAAGAAAGGAGGGCGATTAGAGGGAAACCAATGTCTGCTAGTTTATTAATCAGGCTTTATTATACTTCCTTTGTTTTGAGTAAACTTGCTAATCCCTATCATAATGGATGTTACCAAACCCAGTGAGTCATTATAACAAAGTGACCTCAGTTTAGGAATCAGGAGACGTGGTTTAAAGGACAAACCACATTCTGCAAGTAATTTTTTTAGGCGGTTTCCTCAAGAAAAGCAACATTGATATATTTTTTTTTTCCTGTAAGAAGATGGAAAAAGAGAATCCATTTTAATGAACATCAATTTCAACTTAAAAAGTCCTGCGCTGAGGTCAGATTTAAAATACAAATGGAAAGACTGTCAAAATATCCAGAACAAACCTATTTTATTAGTAGACCAGCAGCTAAAACTGAAACACTTATCACACTCCTGCTAACATCTTATTTTAAAAATTGAGTGTTTTCTTTTTCCCATGGAATAATGTGTAGTAATTAAAGCCAGCAAGTCTCTGATTAGTATGAAAATGTTACTCTATTATTAAATTAAGAGTAATAATGCCTTCTGTGCACGTACCTGGCTAAAACCTGAGGATCTTTAAGAGGTTTTCGTGTGTAGGATGAAGACCTCATCAGCATGAACACTAGGAAAGGGATGTGAAGAACAGTGGACCTTTCAAAATGCCAAGAACAGTTTGCTTATTTGTAAAATTGGCAGGGCACAGTCACCCAGAAAGAAATTTGGCCAGGGTGTACAGATCTGTCAATAACTGCCATGAGACTCAGGATCTGACTGGCAAGGAAGTTATTCAACCCTATTTGTATTAGTCTATCCTTGCATCACTCTAAAGAAATACCTGAGACTGGGTAATGTGTCAAGAAGAGAGGTTTAATTGACTCACAGTTCCACAGGCTGTACAGGAAGCGTGATGGCTTGTGGGGAGGCCTCAGGAAACTTTCAATCATGGTGGAAAGCAAAGGGAAGTAGGCACATCTTACATTGCCAGGGTAGAAGGAAGAGAGAGAGGGGAAAGGTGCTAGACACTTGTAAACAACCAGATCTCGTGATAACTCACTCTCACCAGGGCAACACCAAGAAGGATGGTGTTAAACCATGAGAAACTGCCCCCCATGATCCAGTCACCTCCCACCAGGCCCTACCTCCAACACTGGGGACTGCAATTCAACATGAGATTTGGGCGGGGACACAGATCCAAACCATTTCACTATTCTTTAATCATTTTATTCAATAATTAAACTAACTACATCTGGCCAATTGCTGGCCTAAATTTCCTCACCATTCACTTAGCCTCTCCTACCCCCACTTATATAGTACTTGATCCTGCTGACCTGAACCTATATAGGAACAAATATACACAGTGATTGTGAACATCCACTGAAAGTCTGTTGAATATGATGGTCTGTTTCTTCATGCCTTTTGTCCATGGACTCCTAACCTTTTTTTAAGATACCCATAAGCAAGTAATTAAGAGCAAGACACAAGGTTAGAAAGACACATTATACATTTTACCTTGGAGTCAATTAAGCCATTTACTCCTGTTGCACTTTCACAGCATCATATACTTCCTTTAGCTATTTTATCATTATGATATTATACATGTTTGTATAATCTTGATACAGCTATCCCTCAGTGATGCACAGCACAGTGTATCTTCCCCCATCTGTCTTGTGTTGTACTCTGCCTTCAATTTAAGAAAAAAAATTGAATTAACAGTGTATAACAGGTACATAATATGCTTTGTTGAATAGATGAATAATCGATTATCAAGTGGGTTACTTTTAACTCAGAAAGACTCATCTACCAAATTTTAAGGCATACAAAATTTGGGGTATGTTCACTTTACCGAAAATACTATAAAATTTCACTAGGCCAGAATACATTTGAAGTCTTTGCACACCCTTAGGGCTTTCATTTTTCTTTGAATTGTCTTTGACCTATAAGTTTGCTAAGCAAATTAATTGTGTGAGCAAGTTTCAAAGAAATGTAAGCAATATTACAGAGGATGTTCAAATTACTAAAGTTAAAATCTTTTCAAAATACTTGGAAAGCATCAAATTGTATTTAAATACAGAACTATGCTATTCATTGCACTTTAATCTAATTCATAAATCTTTAGGTTTTTTCCAGATAATCCTTCCTCAGCAGTTGCCTCTAGTTATTTTGTGGAGTCAAGAACGATAAAGTTGGATTTCGAGACGCACCTTTCAGTGAATTCAGATGGCCCCTTCTCCAGTTGGTCTGAATTAGGGGAGTTTTAATGCATATTTATTTAGGTATGTTAAAATTATTCTCCAAGGAGGATGGAAAAGACTGATATATACACTCTGGGTCAAATGGATTCAAGTCCTATTATTTTAGGCCTCTGACAAAGATTACAAATGAAGCTGAACCTGGACTGGTCCAGTCAATAAATCATATTATAGATTACAGCTGTATTAGTCAAAGCATGGCCCAATGTGTGCAAGCTTTATAGAAATTTATGGGTGCTACTCCAGATCTACTGATTCAGAAACTGTCATAGGATTAAGAATCTGTGTTTGAAGAGGCTTTTAAGTGCTGGAATTTGGAAACTGCTGGGTTAGAGCACTGGTCTCCAGCTGCTGTGTCCTTGCCTAAGGGATATGTACAAACAAAAATATATATATAATTGTGTAAGCAAAAATATTATAATTTCTCTTGTATGTATACATACATGATCAGTTTCCATTTTCTATTTTTATAAAAGCTTTATAGTATTTTATATAGAAGTACACATATAACATAAAAATAAACAAATATACATTATAGATGCTAAAATGTTTACTTATGGAGTAGACAATCAAAAAAAGTTTGTAAATACCGAGTCCAGAACATAGTAAATATCCATTTAATCTTTTGGAATGCAAATCCATTGTGTCTGGTTATAAATTATTTAAAATGGATGCTCTTTTCAGCAAAAGAAAATACAAGAAACATACCAAGAGCTTAGCACAGGTTATGATCTTTTAGCATGCTCCTTAAAAATAAAAGGAAACTATTCTACAAGTACACTTCAAGCCTGTTTTTCTGAGGAGGATGTTAGCAAGGTTTAAAGGGCATGCAACTGAGGGAACTACCTATTATCGATCCAAATGAAGTCAGATGATTAAGAGCAAATAAAGAATTAGGTGCCTTGAGGGAAAAAAAAAAAACAGCGAACAATGGAAGTAAACAGGGGTTTACATTCTCCTGTCTAATGGCTAGGAACAATTAGTTTGGGGAGCTGTAAGAGCACTGCAAAATTTAAAGAAGATGGAGCAAGCCTGTAAGTCCAGACTTAGCAGCTTAACATGCAATTCCCAGTAACAAAGACTCCCATTCCCCATAACTGGTGAAATTGACTTCAGCTGTCTGGGTGAAGTAGTTCCTGATTTGAAGCATAGGAGAAAATCTCTTAAGAGCCTACAGAGTACGATCTTCCCTTTGTTATTTTTTCCCCCGTCTGTCTTGTGTTGTACTCTGCCTTCGATTTAAGAAACAAATAAATAAAAAGAGGACTGTAATTGAATTAAGAACAGCGAGTCCAAAACTGCATAGTTCTTCACGTGAGACCAAAAGAAGACTTGGTTTTGATCTTAGAGTAACCATATGCCTCACTTTTAACAAATTCGCTTGACTTAACACAAAAGTGCCCTTACCCAATCAAACAACAACAACAAAAATTGTGTAACAAAGTTAAGGGGGAGGAAGTGGGTAAAAACAGCAAATGTTTCCCTTTTTCAATGTGTGGGAATAGAAATATTCTCTTCTTTGGGTCTAAATATAAGTTTGCTTGCATTGAGTTGTAGTAGAGAAATCAGAAATCAGGGAGGAAGTCAGGATGCGAAAAATCAAAGCAGAAAGACTAAGAGACAACTAAAATTTGGACAGGTATATATCTATTTACATTATTTTCTAATGCTGAGAAAAAAATTCTGCCAATATCATTTAAATGTTGTAAAATGCATGAACATCTATTAAATGCATTTTTGACTCATTTTTGTCAGTTTTTGAGATGTTTGTTGCTATTTAACATAAGCCTTGACTTCTTTATATTGTAAGATTCTTGGGTAATTATTTCCTACAGAGACCCTAGTTCTGATGAATGCTTATCCAAATGCAGTGTTACAATTCTTATTTTATTTTTTACTCTTCAAGAGTATATATAAAATAGTAAAAAAGAAAAAAAAAAAAGAAATACTTGAGTAGGAAGGTGTCCCTGACTTTATATTGTTTATTTGACCACCTTATTGCTTATCTTGATCTTAAAAGTTGATCTTAAAAAGTTCTAAACAATAAATCGCTATCAAAAGAAAAAAAAATTTTAATGGGCCTTCCTATCTTTCATTCTCTGCCTGTGTCTCTGCCTCTGTCTCTCTCTCTCTGTTGGCCAAGGTAATAAACACAAGGCTTAAAAAGTAAGAGAACTTTTTTGTATATCTCCATGAATGATCGAGAGAGAGAGAGAGAGAGAGAGATATGAAATGTGCCCAGAGCTTTAAAGAAACAGAAATGGACAATACAAAAAGTACTTCCACCCTTTCTGTTTGTACTCTAAAAGTTTTTACAGTAACCATGCTGCAAGTCAGGGGATCACAGGATCCTTTATTAGCAACTGCGGAAAACTCGTCTTGAAGGCACAACTGATGTCTGGTTGTTGTGCATGGTTTCCAAACCACTGTTTTATGGGTGTGAAATCAGATGAAATATGTTTATGAGGTTTTGACCCAGATATTCCCTTCTAAGTTTTGCCAAGATATTATATGCTTGGATCTTTTACCATATTTACTTAAATAAATACATTGAGGTTAAGTGCAAACTTGACACTAAAACATGCTATATTTGTACTCTGTCAAAGGCTCACACATGGAGCTTAGCTGTGTGTGCATGTGTGTGTGTGTTCATCTCCGTTTATAGGTTCATGTACTAGTTTTCTGAGACCAAGCTTATGCACATTGAAGCGGAATGGAGTGCTTGCCATTATCCAGTCGATTTCATCTGCTATTGCAAATTTCATTACTGAAGTTTACTCATAAGCACTAACAATCCAAGCTACTGTCAGTGATTATCCACCTTAAAATAATTTTTGAATTCTAAATCTCTTTGACAAAAGCTATCATTAAGTTTCACAAACTCAAGGCTTTTTAATGAAGTGGCTTCTAATGTACAAAAGCTTTTAACAGTTGCTTTAAAAAGTCCAGTTGGAGCTTCAGCCATGGTTTCTTCATTTCTTTTTGCCATAATAATCTGTTCCATATTATCTTTCAGGTTCATCTCATGGGATGTGTGCAGTCTATTCTTTTAGTGGAAATATATTTTAAAACCTCAGGCATTTTTATAAGAGGGTAGATGGTAATTTGGCAGATGATGGTCAAATGTTTAATGAGCAATTATGTTCATATATGATAGTGCAATGCTTAGAATTGCTGTAAACTCAACATTAATTGGCCAAACCATAAAACTCCTAAATCTTAAGTATTATGGATCTATTTATATTGATACAATGTTTGGGCAAGTTATTCAGCACATATCTTGAACTGAACAGAACAAAATTTCCACAAGTCAAATATAGGGAAAAGATTGCCAATTCTTAAGTCGATGACTACAAAAAAACAAACTCATTATATAAAGAACATAAAGCTGAGCAAAGACTAATAGATTAGCACACTGCTCATGAAGACCGTTATCAGCACTGAAGGGGCTTTGGGTAAACTACTTCCTCTCTTCCCTGTCTTTCTAGAACAGATTAATTAGTTACTCGCTTCCTTTCCACTTCATGACGTGCTGTGTAAATTTGGCCTAATGGTGTCATGTCTGATGAATATGAATGTAGCTGAAAAAGTTAACAGGGAAGCAAATATCTGCCCTTACTTCTATTTCAAGGTCTACTTTTATCTGACTATAGCTCCCACAGCCCCACCAGGAGTTTTACCTCCTCTAGACCTCTTAGGGAAATTTAAAAGATATTTTTAGATAGGTTAGTTTTGGAAAAAAATTAAATTAGAGGTTCATTTTGGGAAAAAAAATACACACACAGCAGAATCATTAATAATAAATAAATAGGATATGAACCTCATCAACAAGCAATACAGAATTTAATATTTCTATAGGCATATATCATTTCAGAACTTTCTGTCATTTAATATCATTCAAAAATAATTTTTCTGTTGCATAAATGTGTCAAAATTTATTGAACACATCCCTTATTTTAACATTTGGCTTATTCAAAGTTCTTGCTATTAAAATCAATATGCAAAATATCTGATAAGCCCAGGTGCAGTTGCTCATGTCTCTAATCCCAGCACTTTGGGAGGCCGAGGCGGGCAGATCACTTGAGTCCAGGAGTTCCAGACGACCCTGGCCAACATGGCAAAACCCCATCTCTACTAAAAATACAAAAATTAGCTAGGAGTGGTGGACACATGTAATCCCAGCTACTCGGGAGGCTGAGGCAGGAGAATCACTTGAACCCAGGAGGCAGAGGCAGCCTGGGCAACAGAGCAAGACATCTCAAAAAAAAAAAAAAAAAAAAAAAAAAAATCACGAATTAAATAACTTTTGTGAACACTCTTATCTACTAAGATCAATTCAACAAAATAGAAGTGCTTTTGAACATTTTATTTTTCTTACCAAAAGTTTGTAACAATTTGCCCTCCCAGCAGCTATGTCTGAGGGTGCCCCTCTCTTTGTCCCCTTGTTAACACTGGTGAATAAGCATTAAACATCAAACAAGAACAACAACAAAACAGTGTCTTCAGCCATTTCTTTCACTCAGAAGAAAATTATGTGGGACATTTTTCATGTTGGTCTGGTTCTGTCTAACAAAGAAGGAAATAGTGCAAGCAGTCATCCCCATAAACTGGGCACATATGGGAGGAGAATTGAGAGCAGGGAAAGTACAGCGCTGTATTGAGTGAAATAGGAAGACTTTACCTGAAGTTAACATGAAGACTTCAGACACTGCCAATGACAATAGCCTCAGCCCTGAGGTGATTACTTTTTTTCAACAACTACTTACTAACAGTCATAAGAAAAAACGTAGTTTTCCACCATCCTCTGCCTCTTCCCCAAGCCCCTGCCACCAAATATCAAATAATGATAGGCTGGGTGTGGTGGCTCATACCTGTAATCCTAGCACTTTGGGATGCTGAGGGAGGTGGATCACTTGAGGTCAGGAGTTGGAGACCAGCCTGGCCACCATGGTGAAACCCCGTCTCTACTAAAAATACAAAAAAAAAAAAAAATAGTTGGGTGTTGTGGCACTTGCCTGTAATCCTAGCTACTCAGGAGACTGAGGCAGGAGAATCACTTGAACCTGGGAGGTGGAGGTTACAGTGAGCTGAGATTACACCATTGCACTACAGCCTGGGTAACAGAGCAAGAGTCTTTCTCAAAAAATAATAATAATAAAATAAATCAATAAATAAAAGTTAAAAAATAAAATTTAATGTAAATGCCTTCAGAAGTAGCTAACAATTTGAGAGTTTCTTGTATAAGATGGATTTTTGCATTTGAAAATATTTACTTAGAAAAATGATCAAGAAAGTAGACTCTTCTTCCTTAGATGTCTGTTGATATGTATGATGAAATTTAAGGGAATCAAAATAATTCCTTCTGGCATTTTTGTGTGTTTGTTTTGTACTTTTTTTGTTGCTGTCTTTTTGTAGTTTGTACCCTTTAAACTGAATCCAGATCTAACAATTTTAGGTCGTAAGAGGCAAAGCATAAAAGCATTTTGCCAAAGTCACCCAAACTATACATCTTTTGGGAGATCTACCACCAAGCAGGCAAGAGAGAGAGACAATTGGAGAGCAATACTTTTAAGGAGAAGAGAGATTAAAAGCAGATCAAACATTTTGGGTTGAGGTTAGTACTTCCACTTGTGTTATAAAGATCTATGGTACAGACTTGAAGGTGGAACCGGGTTTTAAAATTGGAACCCTAGCAGGAAATCATTATAGTTCTGTGATTAATTTATGCAAAAGTGGAATCATATGAAATCATGGCCTGAGCTGGAAATGAGTCCCCACGTAAGCCTTCAGAGTTTGTAATGTCAGTTTGCAGGGTGTCTGGTGATTGCGTTTGTCGACTGAAGTCAGGCATCACCTTTACAAAGACCGTGTGCAGGAATTGGTTCTTTTCTTCAGCTGGTATGTGGTTTCCTGTCTTTTATTTAATGTTTCCAAGGTAATGTTTCCAAATGCATGAGACACAATTTCCTGAGCCTGAATGTGAACAAAATAGAAACTGTATTAACTAGTCCTAGAGGCTCTAGTTTTGGGCCTTAAACACTTATAATCTTGATCTTGTCTGTTTCATTACATTAAATTAGTTTCTGTGATTAGCAACCTGAGAACATTGTTGCATTTTGGCTGTCCTTTGAATCCCAATGTAAATCTATCATTAGAGCTGAGAGATTTCAGGCTTTTGATGTAGGGAGGAGAACACACAAAAGCTTCTAACAACTACTGGAAAAGTGAAACAATGACTCCCAGCCACAGTTCTTTTGCATTTGTGCCACAATGAAGTGTTTCACACTGATCTTTCAGTTCTCAGGCTCTGAGGAGTATTTGCAGTCAGTAGAAAGAACATCTTGCCACTCAGCTCTTAGATATCAGAGTTTTATACTATATACACATACTCTGAGGACTGTCTTTCATGTTTATGCAGCATAAAAATGTCTGAAGGAGTTCTCCAGAAATTTTTCTCTTGCAAACTTTTAATATTTTATGTTCACTCGATGTGTTTTTCCATTTCCCATCCTAAGAATTTTCTTTCAACCTGTTGAAAGGGTTTTAGTATCTGGTCTCTTGAAAAATATGTTAATAGAGTTTTACTGAAAAGAAACTGTAATTAGAATGCCATATAAACTTTGATAGCTAAACCACTCAATACCCACTTGAAACAAGATGATATTTTTATTATAAAAGCATTTTTATGGATACTTAAATAAAGGTAAAGGGGTTGTATTAGCACATGCTACCGCACATCCACTATTTATCCAGACAGTCTGGAATCCAACAGCCTGGTCTGGTGTCTGAGACATGCGAGAAGTCTGGAATGGTGGCAATGACGGCCATGTTGAAATCCCCTTCTTCCTCTTTCTTCATTTTCATTATTCTCTTTTCTCTCTCTCCTACCAGATTTTTCAATATTCCACTCGGATTAGGGAACTAAATAGCAATGGAACTACTAGAGGAACTCAAGTCATTGTGACCCTTCTCCATTGCTAATTTGGAAAGCGTTCTGCAACTCCTGAGCACTGCTTTACTGCTGCCAAACGCATTTATAGACTCGTTTGTACCTGCAGAAGAATCACGTATTTCTTTTTTTTTTTTTTTTTTTTTTTTTTTTTAAGACGGAGTCTCGCTGTGTCGCCCAGGCTGGAGTGCAGTGGCCGGATCTCAGCTCACTGCAAGCTCCGCCTCCCGGGTTTTTATGCCATTCTCCTGCCTCAGCCTCCCGAGTAGCCGGGACTACAGGCGCCTGCCACCTCGCCCGGCTAATTTTTCGTATTTTGTAGTAGAGATGGGGTTTCACCGTGTTAGCCAGGATGGTCTCGAACTCCTGACCTCGTGATCCGCCCGTCTCGGCCTCCCAAAGTGCTGGGATTACAGGCTTGAGCCACCGCGCCCCGCCACGTATTTCTTAACACTTTGACTGATTCTGTTTTTCAACAATTCAATTAGAAAAGTAAAACTAATAAATACTATTATTGTGCCAGGCTCTGTTAAGTAGGTACTGAAGAGATATGATGAACAAGCGATAACTCCTCAGCCTGACTTTCCCCAGCAAACATACATACTATTTGAAGGATGGTCCTTCACATTTGTGATGGGAACATCAATAGGATTAGGATTTGCAGCCAAATGTCACTGCTCTGACTTCTAAGAGAAATGTTGTTGCCTGTTTATTAGAATAAAGTGTTGAGGAAAAAAAGACAAAACGGAACTGGAGAAGCTAAAAAGACCTGAAAAATCTGCATTAGAAGAAGCAGAGAATACTTTGAAGAGAAACAAATAGATGTAGAAATTGTGTGTGTGTGTGTGTGTGTGTGTGTGTGTGTGTAAGAGAAGGATAGAGAAATTGAAAGAGAGAGAGATCAGCAAAAGGTGGGTTTTGGCCACTGGTTCACACCTGTAATCCCAGAACCTTTGGAGGCCGAGGCCAGTAGATCATCTGAGGTCAGGAGTTCGAGACCAGCCTGGCCAACATGGTGAAACCCCGTCTCCACTAAAAAATACAAAAATTAGCTGAGTGTGGTGGCAGATGCCTGTAATCCCAGCTACTTGGAAGGCTGAGGCAGGAGAATTGCTTGAACCCAGGAGGCAGAGGTTGCAGTAAGCTGAGATCACGCCATTGCACTCCAACCTGGGTGACAAGAGCGAAACTCTGTCTCCAAAAAAAAAAAAAAAAAAAGAGTTAAGTTTAAGGGAAAGCATTCTGGGAAACTTCGGGACACAAGAATGACAAGGGACACACTGAGGGAGATGGGTGAAGAAGAAGAATTTTAAAGATCTGTTGCTCTGCGTCATGCAATATCATCCTGTGCCTGGCAAGCGTAAGGAGCTGCAGTAAAGATGTCAGTTGTCTCCAATTTCATATTTGAGGTTGGATTTTATTTCCCCCGAATGCAAGTCTGTGTAGAGGATTGTTTATGGTGTGGCACAATTTTACAGGATATGCCTTTGTTTCTGCATTGCCTTTGAATTGTTTGCTAATTCTTTTGAATGGATCTGTTTTGTTTTTTGGGGGGTTGGGTTTCCAACTAAGTTTTAAAACAATGAAGCATTGCACTTCTTTTCTAGCTTTCAACAAAGTCTTGGGCACATTTTTGTTATTAATCATGTCCTACCCACCATTTCTTCCCTGATGTGTGTGTGTGAGAGAGAGACTGTATCTTGTTTTTCTCTTTGAGAATGACTCTTTTCTCCATTCCAAGGGGTCTTGGTAGAAACATTAATCCAGATGCTTAGGCAGTCCCTTGGCCTGCACTTGTTGACAAAGATAGTCTTAATTTTTCTTTTTTTTTTTTTTAATGGAGTCTCACTCTGTCACCCAGGTTGGAGTGCAGTGGCACAATCTCAGCCCACTGCAGCCTCTACCTCCCAGGTTCAAGCAATTCTCCTGCCTCAGCCTCGCGAGTAGCTGGGACTACAGGCATGTGCCACCACGACTTGCTAATTTTTTTTTGTAGTTTTAGTAGAGACGGGGTTTCACCAGGTTGGTCAGCTTGATCTCAAACTCCTGACCTCAAATGATCCACCTGCCTCAGCCTCCCAAAGTGCTGGGATTACAGGCCTGAGCCACCGCGCCCGGCAACCTTTCCCTTTTCTTAGAGCATTTTCCTGAGAAAGCTTATAATTGTATCTGTCTCTTTGATACAGAAATATTTTTAAAATCTCTTGCCAATTTTACACACAAGGCTATCTAGGTCCTGGGAGCCATCCCTTTGAAACGTAATCATCAAAAGAGATAGCGCCCCTATTTATTTCCTTGTTTATGTGGGAGGATAGGAGCCTAACTTAGGTGGATGCCTTGTTCCATTTTGTAAAAGCATCTCCTGCCATGAAAATAAGAGAAAGTTGACCTTTCTTTTGGGGAAAGCCAATTAGTAAAGAGATAGCCTATAATCTCCAAAGAGGTTCTTAAAACCTCAGTTCTTTTTTAAAACTCCAGTTCTTTTTTACACCCCAGTTCTTAAAAACCCTATTGCCCTTGTTTCTGCAAAGCTGAGTTCAGACTCAGTTCTGGTGTCTCTCCCCAGTTGCAATGTCCTTGAATAAAGTCTTCGTTGCCTATTTAATTTTGTCCAGTGAAATTTTTACTTTGACATTGGACTCATCAGATACCCTGTTTCCCCTGGGAATTTGGATTCTGAACAGAGTGATGTAAGGACAGAAGTCATGTAGGACTGAGATATTCCAGTGGTAACCACTTGAAAACACAAAGTTTTTGTTCTTTCTCCTTAAATGTCTGGACTTGCCCTCATTTGCTCTCCTTTTCAATCATGTGAATTGCCCTGCATCCTTCCAATGAATTCTTTTCTTGCTTAGACTACCCAGTAATTATTTAGGAACCAATCTCACTGATGAAGTAAGTTATCCATATTGTATTTATCCTCATAAAATCCCTACTAGGTAATGAGTATGAGTCCAATATTAAAAATGAAGAAATTTGAGGATCTCAGAAGTGCATTATTTTTCTAAATTCACCAGTTAGTCAGCAGAATTCTATAAACATACACTCTTTCCAGAAATGACACCTGAATTAAATATCACAGATATACACCACATCAGGTTACAAAGAGCAAATTCATCTCAAGAGCAGAGTTTGCTTTGTTTTGTTTAATAAATATCTCTCTTACCTTCTTCTTATATTCCCTCATAGTGATTTTTATAAATGGCTCATATTTCTCAGGACACCTCTTAGTCTCTTAATGGATCAAATTTTCTTTCTCTAAAAGTTCTGATGGCCGGGCGCGGTGGCTCAAGCCTGTAATCCCAGCACTTTGGGAGGCCGAGACGGGCGGATCACGAGGTCAGGAGATCGAGACCATCCTGGCTAACAGGGTGAAACCCCGTCTCTATTAAGAAATACAAAAAACTAGCCGGGCGAGGTGGCGGGCGCCTGTAGTCCCAGCTACTCGGGAGGCTGAGGCCGGAGAATGGCGTGAACCCGGGAGGCGGAGCTTGCAGTGAGCTGAGATCCGGCCACTGCACTCCAGCCTGGGCGACAGAGCGAGACTCCGTCTCAAAAAAAAAAAAAAAAAAAAAAGTTCTGATATAAGTAGAAATGCTTGAATGAGACAGAGAAGAAAGATTCGTGCTCCGATGATTCGTGCATTAGCTTATATCAATTTTTGATTTATTTAGTAGGGGAAGGAATTATGTCTCAACTTCCATACTTATTTCTGGTGCCCACAAGTTCATCTCCTTCCAAACTCAACTTCCTTGCCTTTATTAACTTCTAATCAATAATCTTCAGTGTCCATTTTTCCCTAGACTTTCTTACCTTGTTTCAAGTTTCTTTATAACACATGTTCTATATTCCATGTTAAACAGTGCTCTTTATAACTTTAACATAGCCTCTACTCTGTCAGTTAGCTCTTTTTTCCCTCCTGTCACTTGTCTTCTCCTATATTCCAGGTTCAGTCTCTCATCCAATACTTTTCATTTTTGCTAATGTTTTTCCTTTTGTTTGAAAGTCTCTTTCAGTACACTCTATGCTGCATTAAAGCTTTCAGCAATTATACTATTCTTTATAGATCTATCACCTTCTTGAACTTTAATGGTAATCTTGTTCAGCACAATTTATCCATCAATTTTTTTCTAAATGTTGCAAATTCACTAACCTTGTCTCTTCAAGGACTGTGCCACAATGCAGTATCTTCATGGTGAACTGGTGAAGAAAAAGACAGATAGTAGGCCCATACTCAGTGATCATGTTTGAGACAGGACTAGGCAATGAGCTATAAGGAAGGTGATAAGCGGGTGAATTTCACTCCTTTCATTTAAGAAGAATAAAGGATATCTAAGCATGCTATAACCTACAATATGCATTTGAGAAGACTTTTCTCCAAATGTTAATAGGATGACACACTAAACAAGATAATTCTTCATGTGTCAGACTCCCAGATTCTCCAATACTTAGAGCATCTTTTTGACAATCCTGAGTAGTAGTAATTATTAACTTAGTTTTGCCATCCAGGCAACTCAAGGAGATTAAGTAACTTGCCCAAGATCAAACAGGTGATGTAGAGTTGGGATTTACATGCAAGTGTGTTACTTAATACTTCCATACTGTTATCTTTCTGTGGTAGACAGAATATCGGCCTTCCAATGATGTCCATGTCCTAATTCCCAGAACTTGTGAATATGCTACATAACATGGCAAAGGGAAATTAAGACAGCAGATAAAATTAAGTTTCTTAATTAGCTTATCTTAAACTAGAAAGATTATTCTGAATTATCCAGGCAGGTCCATTATAATCACAAGGGTCCTTAATTGTAGATGTAGACAGAAGTCAGTGTCAGAGTGACACCATATGAGAAAGACTTGACTGGTCATTGTTGGCTTTGAAGATGAAAGGAGCCATGGGATAAGGAATAGGAACTTGAAACTGACAAAAGCTAGCAGAGGGATTCTCCCTACGGTGTCCAAAAAACAACACAGCCATAACACATCTTGCTTTTAGCCCAGTGAGACCCATTTTGGACTTCTGTTATCCAAAACTATGAAACAATAAATTGATGTTATTTCAAACCACTTTTAAATTTGTGGTAACTTGTTAAAGGAACAATGAGAAATTGATACACAACTAAGATGTAAAATATCCCGGTGGTTTAAGAGTTGTTAAATAATCATGGAGACACATGATCCTGATCCAAAAAGATTTTGGCAGTTACTGTTTAACCAAGGGGAGGACAGATTCAGGATGTTATTGTCTCTATTTGAAAATCAGTCCACCTTATTTTAGAGAATACTTCACTTATCCAAGAATATTGGAAGGTGCAGGCAAAGTAAAATAATGTCGTGAGGTAATGAGGACATTTGAAATATCTACTACAGACTCATACTAATAAACTTGTTCCTTTTCAACAATATAAGTCCCTAAATTTACTAGTCCTTACTAATTATAGACTGAATTATCTTTTAATGCAATACATATTGTCCTACAGAGAGCTTCTAAAGTCACCAATTTATATCTAATATAATGGGAGAAGGTATATACATGTATATGAATAGATTCGCTGAGTTGCACAGTAATTACATAGATCAAGCTATGTGTCTCATGCAAGTAAAAATAGGCATACTTTATATCAGCTTTAAAGATCTCTCACCATATCTGAAGTTGTAACAGTTATATAGTGACCCTAATTCAATTTACTCATTGAATATTCATTATGTTCCAGTTGCTCTTGTAGGTGCTTGGGATACATCAAGAATTTACTATATTTCTTAGAAATTTTGCATTTCTTGAGAATTTAAAAAATGGTCTTGTATAAACCCGTTTAACTTCTATCCCACATGCTATTTCAAATCTCCACAGTCCTGTCCCTCCTAAATGCTATTTCACTAGTTATACTGAATGCCTAGCATAGTTATTATGAGAAACATTTGTAGAGTTTGATAAATTTGGGTCCTGAATACCATCACTTACTAGCTAGAACACTGGTCCAGGTGCTAAAAGTAAGCTTCATTGTTCTTCTCTGTAAAATGGAAATAACAATCTTTATCCAATAGATTAACTAGAAGTTCTAAGTGTATTTAATATATTATGTACACAGCATGAGACACTGTGCTTAGTACATCAAGTATTCAGTGATGATCATTATTGTTATTACGTCTATTTTGTTCTGTTATTTACCTATTGCTATAGGCTCTAGAAACAAAAAAAAACAGATAAGTTCTTATTAAAATATAGCAGATTCTATAAATTTGAATTCTGTCATGATGTTGTCTTGCTGACTTGTAGCTAACTTGTACCTACATTATAAAATTCCAATTGATTTTGAATGAGCCTTACTGGATTATTTTTCCCATAAATCTTAGCAGCCTGGTCATCCCATTCACTGAGGAGAATGTCCCTGCAAACAAGGTGAGAGGGAAGGGTAAAGCTCTTTAGAGATGACCTGCAGGAGAGCTGATTTCCACCTATTCCAGAAAATCATCAAGACCAGGTCAAGACCAGGCATTCACAAATCTAGGTAGACATCTCCACGTCTGCAGCAAACTAGGTAGTATAGAACAAAATGTGGGCAGCCAGGATGTTTTACATAGTTAAACAAAAAAACCTGCACACATTTTAGCGAGATTGTTCTGGGATCATCTTCCCAGATAACTGAAAAGAGAAAATTTAAGTATCTAAGATTTAAATGTCACTAATTAATTAATGTAGTTAACAAAATTAAGAAGATAATTAATGCAACTAAGTTGCTGATACCCAAATCAACAATTCTACCTACCATTTATCTACCTCCTTATCTTTTTAAATAATTTCCACTTATTAGCTTCAGAAGAATATTTTTATAATATTGAAATAATAAAGTTTTGTTTCCATGTGCATATTTTTTATGAGTAATTGTTAGAAATGTTTTATTTTCATTGGCAGTTCTAAGAAGATTTTATTTTAACGTTTAAAAAATTAGCCACAAGATTAAAAAACATATATATCATCCTTTGGCTAGGATAACAGCTCCCAATTGAGACCCAATAAATAGCCTCTAATGTTTATTTAATCAATAAAGAATTAAATTGGGATCTGAAGGTCAACAAACACAGCCAGAATCTTTGAGTGTGTGGCTCTGCGTTGGAACCAGCCATTTATCCTTGACACACACACTTCCCAACTGAAAGCAGGCACTTTGCATATAAGCCACACACTGTGTTGATCTGAGAAACTCTGAGCTGGAATCCCAGTTGACAAAGCACATCTGCAGTGGCTCAGCTTTTCAACATGTCTCCTTTAGACACTAAACAGATAGGAAAACGGGTGAGGTGGGTTGCAGCCCCATGAGCATTCCTACACCTTAACAGCATGCAAATGATTTAACACAAATCCATCCTGCATTTTGGAGTAAATCATTTCCATCTCCGGCATAACCACTATCAAGCTAAAAATGTGTTTGGCCATTTGGGGCATATATTAAAGGCACTGATATTTTCAAACTAAGGTTCTTAAGTAAAATGTGTAAGATTGACAAAAGACTGTTTTCATTCAAAATGAAAATGAAAGTCAATCTTTTTCTTTTTTTTACTTTTGTCCTTCTGTAAATATAGGAGATTTCATGTTTGTAATGTCTAATAGAACTTTCTGCAATGATTGCAATGTTCTTTGTCTAAGGTTTTCATTACAGAAGCCACTGGCCATGTGTGACTAACAAAAATGAAGTTAGTATGACTAAAGAAATAAATTTAAATTTTAAGTAACTTAAATGTAAATAGCTATTTATGGATACTGTCAACTACCTTAAGTAGCAGGGCTCTAGATATTTAAGACACCATTTTACATTTCTTTGAAATTTGGGGTTAATAAATATTAACCAAATAACCTTATTTCTGGCAAAATAAGATCAACATCAATTTAAGAAAATAGAAGGACAAACATCATCACTTTAGCTATAGTTTTCAGTGCAAAGTTTAGATCTTTCTTAAGTATAAATTATTTATTGGACAATGATAAATATTTTGTGCTGGTCAATGGACTATTTCGATTAACTGGAAGTTATTATATAGCATAAATTTCCAGTTTCTAAGTGCTGCACCCATTTAAATATAGTTCTCACAAAAATACTCTTTAAAAGTAAAACTAGCAAGAATCAAAATGTTATGGATTTATTTATCTGTTTTAGAATCAAGAAAATAAACAAGCTTCTTGTTATTTGATTCAAAAATAACACCCCATCAAAACGATGCTAATAAAGTTTTGAGAGGTAACAATGTGCTGGCGGCCCTCGCTCGCTCTCAGCACCTCCTCGGCCTCCGCGTCCACTCTGGTGACGCTTGAGGAGCCCTTCAGCCCTCTACTGCAATGTGGGAGCCCCTCTCTGGGCTGGCTGGGGCCAGAGCCAGCTCCCTCTGCTTACAGGGAGGTGTGGAGGGAGAGGCGTGGGTGGGAACTGGGGCTGCACGCAGAGCTTGCAGGCCAGCACGAGTTCAGGTGGGTGCCGGCTCAGTGGGCCGCACTCTGACGATAAGCCGGCGCTGCCCACCCTGGGCAGTGAGGGGCTTAGCACCTGGGCCAGCAGCTTCGGAGGTTGTGCCAGGTCCCCCAGCACTGCCAGCACACCTGCACAGCGCTCAAATTCTCGCCGGGCCTCAGCTGCCTCCCCATGGGGCAGGGCTCAAGACCTGCAGCCCTCCATGCCTGAGCTCCACCGCACCGCCCCCCCACCCTTGGTGGGCTCCCACGCTGCCGGAGCCTCCCCAACCGGCACCACCTTCTGCTCCCTGGTGCCCCATCCCATCCACCATCTAAGGACAGAGGAGTGCAGGTGCCTGGTGCAGGACCGGCCAGCAGCTCTGCCTGTGGCCCTGGCATGGAATCCTCTAGGGGAAACCAGCTGGGCTCTTGAGTCCAGTGGGGACTTGGAGAACTTTTATGTCTAGCTAGAGGATTGTAAATGCACCAATCAGCACTCTGTGTCTAGCTCAAGGTTTGTAAAGGTACCAATCAGTGCTCTGTGTCTAGCTAATCTAGTGGGGACTTGGAGAACTTTTATGTCTAGCTAGAGGATCCTAAATGCACCAATCAGCACCCTGTGTCTAACTAAAGGTTTGTAAATGCACCAATCAGTGCTCTGTGTCTAGTTAATCTAGTGGGGACTGGAGAACTTTTATGTCTAGCTAGAGGATTGTGAATACACCAATCAGCACTCTGTGTCTAGCTCAGGGATTGTAAACACACCAATCAGCACCCTGTCAAAACAGACAAATGAGCTCTCTGTAAAACGGGCCAATCAGCTCTCTGTAAAATGGACCAGTCAGCAGGATGTGGGTGGGGCCAGATAAGGGATTAAAGGCAGGCTTCCTGGAGCCAGCAGTGACGAGCCGCTGGGGTCACCTTCCAGGCTGTGGGAGCTTTGTTCTTTTGCTTTTTGCAATAAATCTTGCTGCTGCTCCTTCCTTTGGTCCACATTGTCTTTATGAGCTGTAACACTCACTGTGAAAGTCTGCAGCTTCACTCCTGAGAACAGTGAGACCATGAACCCGACAGGAGGAATGAACAACTGCAGACGTGCCGCCTTAAGAGCTGTGACAGTCACTGCGAAGGTTTGTAGCTTCACTCCTGAAGCCAGCGAGACCACAAACCCACCAGAAAGAAGAAATTCTGGACGCATCTGAATATCTGAGGGAACAAACTCTGGACACACCATCTTTAAGAACTGTAACACTTATCCCAAGGGTCTGCGGCTTCGTTCTTGAAGTCAGTGAGACCAAGAACCCACTAATTCCGGACACAGTTTCTTTATTCTCCTCAAAATAACACCCCAAACAACAAGAAGAAAAAGAATAGACTCCAACTCCACCATCGATGAAAATGAGGCCCTTGGTAATATTTATCTTTGGAATATAAAGATGGAAAGGGGTGTGGGGCAGGGAGATGACAAGAGACCAAACAGAGAGGATGCAAGTCAATCCAATATGCCTAAGAGAAGCTGACAAGAGCGAGAAGGGGCTGGGCCAAAGAGAAGTTTGCTTATTTACCCCTAAAACATTCTAGAAGGTCTCAAGAATTAGAGGGCACAGATATTACTGAAATCAGGAGGAAAGCTTGAGATGGTGAAACAGGGAATATCTAACAGTGTTATAATTTAAAATATGGGTACATAACATTTTCCAAATGCAAATAGACCTCTTTCATTCTAAAAATTGGTTGGTAAATATGTTTCTATAGAAACCTTGAGAACACCCAGACATTTTCATCATTGTAATATGGTGTATCAGTTTTCTATTGGGGCATAACAAACCACCCCAAAATTTAGTGACTTAAAACAAAACCTTAAATGTATTTTTTATTTATTTACTTACCATGGACTTGCAAATTGGGTAGGGCTCCGTGAAATCTATGTTTTTGGTCCATTCAGTATTAACTGGGAAGCCCTGGGGGCTGGAGGAAGCATTTTCCTCTATGAATTACATGGGTTTCTGTGCAGCGTTGTGGCTGTGTCTGGAATGAGCATCCCAAGAAGCGTGGCACTTTCATAACCTACTCTCAGAAATTGCACAGAGCAAATTTCTTTATACTTCATTGGTCAAGTCAATCATAAAGTCCTGTCCAAGCTCAAGGGGAGGGACCATAGGCTTATCTTGGAGATTTGATGATAGAGTGGTGAAGTTCTAAAACACTACGTGAAACAAGAGAGGTGGCTATCTCTGGGAAATACAATATTCCACAGCCCTCTGTTTATCCACAATTTACAGCTTTCTCACACTCACCTCTTTCTTCAAGAATCCCCCAAAGCCTCATTTTGCTAGGGCTTTGGGTTCAGGCAAGAGGTCCAGGATGTCAGGAGTTAAATCAGATCCAGATGTGGATGAAGCTCTCAGGTGCAGCCTTGGGTACAGTTTCTTAAGCATCATTATTCTCAATCCAAAGACCTGCAAATTAAAGAGCCACTGTGTTGGCCCTTTCCACACCCTGTATAAATGATGGTGAGGCAGACATAGGTTAATACATACAGACACCCCCATTTGAACTGTGAAAACATGAGGTGGATTGCAGATACAGGTTCATTGCAGTTCTGACATGCAGCCCCTTACGTGTTATCAGTTCCTTGATTAGAGCCCAGTCCTACTCCTTGGGAGTTCATACCTCTTGGCTATACCCTCTGGGATCTTGGCTGTTTATTCGAGTCATATATTGTTTTCTATAAAAAGTTGCCTGTATTTGCAGCTGAGTAGTTTCTTCCGCTTGTTTTCTGCATGTAAAAATTTTACTGCCAAAGACTTTTTTTCATTTTATATTGTCTCAGTGGTTTTCAGACCAAGGTGATATAATTCTTTTAGAAATGTTGTGGGATGCTTATGTATCAATTTATGAACCTATTCCATTAGACTAAAGTCAGAGCCATAAATCCATAAACACTGTTTAGTTAGCTCTTTCTCTACCCAGTGCTTTTGCTCTTGTGGGTAAACACCATTCAGATGCTTAGAAGCCCTCCTATTTTATAGAGAAGATTTGTAAAGCACACCCTTCAGGTCCCTAAGGAATCTGCTTTCTCTCTTAAAGGGTCTATGAGGTATGCTCTTAGATGTTTGTGAGGTCTTATCAAAGAATTGTACAGTCCTATCCTGGATTTGATCTTGGACCTGAAGGTCCTTTTTAAATTAGAACTTGATATACTCTGGTTTATCTTCAGATCATATAAATTTTTTGCCTTTTAATTTAGAACTTGCTGTCTGGAGAGGCCAAGAATGAGAAACAGTTTTATTATTAAACTCATCAAGTCCTGGATCCTTTCTATTTAACAGTGTATTCTTCAGCTCATTTCTCTCTCTCTTGCATTTTATCACAGGCAGCGAGATGAAGCCAGGTGACACTTACTATATTTTGTCTGGAAATCATTACATGATTGAGTTCATTTCCTGTTTTCCAAGTTTCCCCAGGCTATAGAGTTGCCAAAGTTTGTGTAACTACGTAACAGAGCTCTCCTTTTTTCTAACTTCTTTTAAGCCCTCATTGTCAGTCTCCTTGAGGCCAGTTAG
Source organism: Theropithecus gelada (assembly GCF_003255815.1). Classification (NCBI taxonomy): domain Eukaryota; kingdom Metazoa; phylum Chordata; class Mammalia; order Primates; family Cercopithecidae; genus Theropithecus; species Theropithecus gelada. The sequence continues at coordinate 118,302,680 of NC_037676.1, forward strand.
GCTCATGCTAACTCTCTACTCAAGGCCCTGAAGCCTTCACTAACAATCTGTTGAAGGCCCTTGGAGCTCCTGCCTCTTATCTGATCTTGAAGTTAATGCCATATGTTTTAGGTTTTGTTACAGCAACACCCCACTTCCAGGTACCAAAATCTTTGTTAGTCATCTATTGCTACAATGACAAACCACTGCAAAGTGACTTAAAACAATACTAATTATTTATTCTGCTCATGAATCTGCAGTTTGGACAGGGGCATCTCTGCTCTACATGGTTTCTGCTGGAAGGACTCAACTAGAGAATCCAATTATAAGATGACTCCCTTGCATGACTGGTGAGTTAGGGCTGGCTGTCAGCTGGCAGTTAAAACAGGGCAAGGGTCCAAGGACTGAAGTTCATTTCCATGCATGCATCTCCACAGGCTGAATGGGCTTACTTACAGCATAGTATCTGACCGGGTTCTAAGAGCAGGAGTGTCAAAAGAGCAAAGTAGAACATTTTCATAGAAAATCATAAACTGTCACTTAAGTTATACTTTGTTAGTCAAGGCCTGCACAGGTTGAAAGAAGGGACATAGACTCTGTCTCTTGGTCGAGGAAGACAAGATTCTAAAATAACATATGTGGTGGGAGCCATGGTTGTCACTATTTTGGCTAACTAGGTTACACACTGACTTTCAGAAATGAAGATTTGGTAACAGAGATATGAAGAAAGCACATGAAATATATGAATAATTTTTACTAAGACATTTTCTTTTTAGAGCCTCTATAAAGGGAGAATGTAGGCAGGGCACGGTGGCTCACGCCTGTAATCCCAACACTTTGGGAAGCCAAGGTGGGCAGATCACTTGAGGTCAGGAGTTCGAGATCAGCCTGGCCAACATGTTGAAAGCCCATCTCTAATAAAAATACAAAAATTAGTTGGGCATGGTGGTGCATGCCTGCAGCCCCAGCTACTCAGGAGGGTGAGGCAGGAGAATCACTTGAACCCAGGAGGTGGAAGTTGCAGTGAACTGAGATTGCACCACTGCACTCCACCCTGGGTGACAAAGCAAGACTGTGTCTCAAAAATAAATAGATACATAAGAACAATAAATCATGCTACTGTAAAGACACATGCACACGTATGTTTACTGTGGCACTATTCACAATACCAAAGACTTGGAACCAACCCAAATGTTCATCGATGATAGACTGGATTAAGAAAGTATGGCACATATATACCATGGAATACAATGCAGCCACAAAAAAGGATGAGTTCATGTCCTTTGCAGGGACACGGATGAAGTCGGAAACCATCATTCTCAGCAGACTATCACAAGGACAGAAAACCAAACATCGCATGTCCTCACTCATAGGTGGGAACTGAACAATGAGAACATGTGGACACAGGGCGGGGAACATCACACACCCGGGCCTGTTGGGGGGGTGGGAGGGATAGCATTAGGATAAATACCTAACTTAAATGATGAGTTGATAGGTTCAGCAAACCAACATGGCACATGTATACCTATGTATCAAATCTGCACATTGTGCACATGTACTCTAGAACTTAAAGTGTAATTTAAAAAAAAGTAAATAAATAAATAAGAACAAAGGGAGGATGCAGTACCAAGCTGACTCATATATTTATCGATACACTCTCAGATACGGCCTTTGATTGATTTTAAAACATCCTTTAATGAAAAGCTCTTCTATAAAAAGGTAATAAGAACTAAGGTCTTGGCACTGCACTCTTAGCAGAGTGCTGGTGCAAAGTTAGTGTTGAAAAATGCTGGACCCTTTTGACATGCACACATACATGCACATACACACACTTTTGTTGCTGTGCCAACCTACCATTTTTTAATATGCAGTCTATTAAACAATTTATCAAGCTCATCCTATGTACCAATAAAATATAGTACAAAAATGAGTGAGATTTCCATTTTTTATTTCATCAATGGATAGAGAACACAACAGGTAAATAGATAATCCCCATATATTTTAAAAGGAACTTTAATTATACTGGCCATTTAATCAAAATTACAAATTGGAATATATAGTCTAAAATAAGCCTTTTTCCTAATTTTTAAATTTGTACAAAAACTTACAAAACAGCTAAATGTACGCAGCTGAATTTATTGAGTAGAACAAAATTACATGAAATTATCACTCTCCCAGTAAATATGGTTGCCATATTTAGCAAATAAAAATACAGAATACTCAGTTAAATTTGAATTTCAGATAAAATATGAATAATTTTTAGTATAAGTATCTCCCATGACATTTTTGGGACATACTTTTACTAAATTTATTCATGGCTTGTCTGAAATTTAAATTCAGCAGAATGTCCTGCATTTTATTTGGCAGCCCTACCAGTAAATTCAAGTTGTGTGGTCATGATTAAACAGAAATAGTAACCAATGTACTGTGGGAGCTACAAAGTAAAAAACCAAAGGTAGAGAGTTTTGCTCATTTGGTCCACTATAAAACGGGCTGCATGTAGAATAGTTAGGTTAATGCAGTCAAAGAAGAGTTGTCTAAATAATAAAATATATATATATTCTTAAGGCTGAATTAATTATAAAGCAACAAGTATGCACAAAATCCTTCTTTTTTTTGAGACGGAGTCTCGCTCTGTCGCCCAGGCTGGAGTGCAGTGGAGGGATCTCGGCTCACTGCAAGCTCCGCCTCCTGGGTTCCCGCCATTCTCCTGCCTCAGCCTCCCGAGTAACTGGGACTATAGGCGCCCGCCACCTCGCCCGGCTAGTTATTTTTTGTATTTTTTTAGTAGAGACGGGGTTTCACCGCTTTAGCCAGGATGGTCTCGATCTCCTGACCTCGTGATCCGCCCGTCTCGGCCTCCCAAAGTGCTGGGATTACAGGCTTGAGCCACCGCGCCCGGCCACAAAATCCTTCTTTACAGCTTTTTCCAATCCATGATTATCTTCCACAATCTACTTTCTTCTGTAGCTTCAAACAGACCATTCGGATTATCAGACTCAATTTCTCCATATGAGAAATAAATGGTCATTGTTACGTTATGTCTTTTCCTAACTCATGAAGTGGGGTCAATACATGAAGTGACAAAACTTAAACAATAAAGAATTGGCAGTTTAAAAATGTGACTGAATGGACTTGAAATCAAACATGGTCAGATTCTCTTTCTTGTAATCAGAAATACTCCAGACTCAGGAAACTATCTTATGTCTCTGCATCAATTGAAGCAGCGAAAAATTTCAGCAAATAGTCATTTTCCAGATTTGCAACATGACAGAAACATCAGGTGGCTGGCTAAACAATGCAAGGCACAGAAAATGAATGAAAACCTTCCTTTACGCTTGCTCTTCACAGAAATATGAAGGGTGGCTGCCTTATCACAATTTCTTTAAGGCTTCCCACCTGGGAAAACTCGAAGTCTTACCATGGTCATTGACAAATCTGACGACCATTAGAGATGCAGTAAGCCATCCCCATACATGGAAAAAGAAAGCAGAGTCTTCCTTTGGAGGTACTAATAGCAGTCATTCAGCTTTGGGATTTTTTAGCTCCTTTTGAATTAACAGTAACCTTTAATTTCTGAAACAAGCAATTCGAGAATGTGGTGGTCCTAAGTGACTGTATCTATGGAGAGGCCTTTACATGGAGTAAAATAAAAATAAAAAACAAATGGTTACTCTCTTGTTCAGACTTTCAATCCTTGATCATGTGAAGCTCAACAGCAACTTTGCCCCAATGCAAAAGCAGATCTCTCCAATTGCCAGGACCCATGTAACTGAAAAGGAGTGGTGGGCTGCAAATAGTTCAATAGTTACTGCAAAATAGGTACATATAAATTAGAGAGAGAAAGAGAGACAAAGATGATAAATTGTTGTCTTCTTTATTCTCAGATTTCAGTATTTTTCTCCTCAATTTTAGATAACAAATGGGGAGAAAAACAGAAAGAGTCAAGATTAGTGTTTTTTCTGCTTTAGAAGTGCTGGAGAGTCACTGGCTCTGAAAACACTAGATTGAAAAAGTTGAAAGGTGGGAGGAAAGGAACAAGAAACAGAGTGTGTAGAGATTTGGGGCAGTTTGGCAAGGATAAAATGAGAAACTAGGGATAGTTGCCAGAATATTTAGAATGAGCTTTCCGTGGACATAGGGGAAGAGAATCTGTAAGATGTTGTGTTTGGTGTCATGAAACATACTCCTCATTTGCCATTTTCGAAGAGAGGTTTATACTATTTACCAAAATAAATGAATAAAATTTCAAAGAGGGCAGGGAAAAAGTAGCACAGATAGTAAAGTCAAATAAGGAGTGTCACAATATTAAAGTTATGGGAAATCAAGTCTCCTAACAAAATCACTTATAAATGTAAGATAAATTGGGTCAGTCACAGTAAAATCTAGGTAGAAAAGATTTTGTAAGGAATATACATACATTTAAATGTATTGATTTACCCATATTCCTTTGAACAAGCTAAAGTACTTGTTCATTTTCTCTCCTTCTTTTGGAGTAATTTTCTTAAGACACAAGTATTATCAGCCAACTTTCCAGTTAAATATCTTCTGGATGCTCCTCATGGTTTATAAAATAAAATCCAAATTTAGCATTTGTATTCCAAGTCTCTCATAAACTGGTCCCAATTTCTCGTTTCAGGCTTTTTCCCTATTGCATCCACTCAAGCTCATATTGGTAGACTTCTTTTCTGAATCTTTATCTGTGTTCATCATATTCTTCCTGCAATGTCCTTCCCCAAAGGAATGTGTTTAAATCTGGGCTCCACTACTTCCCAGCTAGAAGACATCACTTAATGTCTCAAGACATATTTTTGTAGGATAGAGCTAATAATAATCTTTATACCATAGATATTCCACAAATATTAAATAATACTTATAAAGAAATTTACACAATGTCTGTCATGTAGTAGTCTTTCAATAGCTGGTAGCAATATTATTTTCTCTTCTCTATTAAGATCATATGCCTATTTCATTCAGATTCATGAAATCTTCCTGTAATTGAAATTATGCTTTTGATCCTCCATGCCTCCATAGCACTGTGCATATTGCTTTTTATGCACTTTCCAAATTCAAATTTGATTTGTTATGAGTTGGAGCACATTTGCTTTTCCCAAGAAAATTGTAAACTTATTTGCTGTTGAGGCTGCATTATGTTCATCATAATGCCTCCACAACAGAACATTGTTCAATAAATATATATATTGAGATTGGCACTGTGCTAGCCACTAGAGAAAAAGAGTCAATTAGACCTCATCCCTGCCCTCAAGAAGCTTCTCATCTAATGAAGAAATTCAGCCTTGTAGATCATCCTTAGTAAATGTTTGCTGAATTAAATTGAATGCTCTTTTGAAGTGCTTAATTTTTAAGCAAGTGATGTAATACTAAAGCAGGAGTCTGCCTTTGTTTTTCCAAGAAGCAGAGCCTGCAATGGAGATTTGTATGCAAATAATGTAAAATGGAAGTGTTCTTAGGAGAACCTTCAAGGTAATGAAAAACATCTGGAGAGGCATGAGATTAAAGATAGGCAGAGGCCAGGCGCAGTGGTTCACGCCTGTAATCCCAGCACTTTGGGAGTCCGAGGTGGGTGGATCACGAGGTCAAGAGATCGAGACCATCAACATGGTGAAACTCTGTCTCTACTAAAAATACAAAAATTAGCCAGGCACAGTGGCGGGCACCTGTAATCCCAGCTACTAGGGAGGCTGAGGCAGGAGAATCGCTTGAACCCAGGGGGGCAGAGGTTCAGTGAGCCAATATCGTGCCACTGCACTCTAGCCTGGGTGACAGAGTGAGATTCCATCTCAAAAAAAAAAAAAGATAGGCAGAGATGGTTACAGGAGAAGTCTAGCATCATTCTGATCCCATGGGACGCTCTGGAGCAGGAATTCTACTACAAAAGTTACTGCACCCCCTGCAACCTCCCTTCTTCCCACCATCTGACAAAATTGACTGTGGCAGAGTTTAGAGGGGCATTCTCAACTTTCCTGACATTTCCATGCTAGACAGCTCCTGTCAACCAAGTGCATTCTTCAGAGAAGGATGCTGGAAGAAGCTGTGAGCAGTTAGCAGCAGAAGCTGAAGCTTAAAGAAGCTAGGAAATAGTGCCTAAGTCCAGAGAAGTGGATCTGGATGGGGTACTGTTATGCACTGAATTGTGTCCCCTACCAGGTTCATATGTTGAAATTCTAATCTCCAATTCCTCAAAATGTGACTGTATTTGGAGATACGGTCTTCAAAGCAATAATCAACGTAAAATAAGGTCATTTAAGGTGGGCCTTAATTCACTATAATTGATGTCCTTATATGAAGGGAAATTAGGACATAGACGCACACCTAGGGACAGCCATGTGAAGATAGAGGGAGAAAGTGGCTATCTACAAGATGATATGGTTTGGCTGTGTCCCCACCCAAATCTTGTCTTGAATCGTAGCTCCCATAATTCCCTTGTGGTGTGGGAGGGACACAGTGGGAGATAATTGAATCATGGGGGCAGTTTCTCCCATACTGTTCTCATGGTAGTAAGTCTCATGAGATCTGATGGTTTTGTTTTTGTTTTGCGATGGAGTCTTGCTCTATTGCCCAGGCTGGAGTGCAATGGCACAATCTCGACTCACTGCAATGTCTGCTTCCTGGGTTCAAGCAATTCTCCTGCCTCAGCCTCCCGAGTAGCTGGGATTACAGGCATGTGCCACCACGCCAGCTAATTGTTGTATTTTTAGCAGAGAATGGGTTTTTGCCATGTTGGTCAGGCTGGTCTTGAACTCCCGACCTCAGGTGATCCGCCCACCTCGGCCTCCCAAAGTGCTGGGATTACAGACATGAGCCACCATGTGCTGCCAACCCGATGGTTTTAGAAGGGGTTTCCTCTTTCACTTGGTTTTCATTCTCTCTTGCCTGTTGCTATGTAAGATGTAGGCACATTCTTTCCTCACCTTCTGCCATGATTGTGAGGCCTCCTCAGCCACGTGGAACTGAGTCCATTAAACCTCTTTTTCTTTAAAAATTACCCAGTCTCAGGTGTGTCTTCATCAGCAGCGTGAAAATGGACTAATACACAAACCAAGGAGAAAGGCCTCAGAAGAAACCAACCCTGTCGACACATTGATTTTGGATTTCTAGCCTGCAGAATGATGAGAAACCAAATTTCTGTTGCTTCCACCACCTAGTCTGTGGCATTTGTTATGGCAATCCTAGCAAATAAATACAGGTACCAACAGCATCTGCTGCAGCCCCCAAAGAAAAAGCAAATCTAAAAAGTCATCAATAGAAGAAAGAGAAACAGAGGGAAAGATAAGGCGCTGTGGGTATGATGCACCACATCATTGTTAAGAAAAAGGCTGCTTTTATCAATGATCTGGCCTGACCTTTTGGAATAGACATGTGTTGTGTCTCCCCTGCTCCCCACTATTTTCCCCAGTGGGAAGAGAATTGTTTCTAGGAAACAACAAGTGCTTTCAGAGTGCAAGTAGTTGAAAGTCATTTGAGTTCCAGACGGTTTGGAGGCAAAAGGTAACTTATGTGCTAATGGAGGAAGGGGAAAGCTGTTGAATCAGTGATAATTGGCTCAGGGAAGAAGAAACCCAGAAAAAACTCTGCATATTTTAAATATGTTCCCATCTACTAGATCCCCTACTAACTGAAAGGCTGGAATGAAGGCAAAAACTTTCAGAAGAATGAAAAACTGTCCTAGTTGGAGGCCTCAACTACCAAGGATTTAGGTATTTTCCCTCCTCATCTTCCAATTTTAGTATTAAGGAAGGTAAAATGCAACTCTCACCAGCAAGTGGCTTTTGGGGTTTTTTTTGCTTTGCTTGTTTTTATGTTTTTAATATCCATAGGGTTTTGGGTTTATTGAGTAGAACTCCTATTGTAATTCACCAAAGCCATTCCAGATTCTCAGCATTCAGAGCAGCCAAGAATCTTGTGGTTTCCTCTCGTTTGTCCCATCATGCACTTCTGCAGCCCAACACGATAAAAGGCACAAAAGCATAAAGGAAAAGCCTTGCACAGTTAAAAAAAAAAAAAATTAATTACATAAGGACAGGATGAGAGATACATGGCTTGAATGTGCTTCCTAGGGGGAAAAAAAAGGCCTAGGGCTTTAGACCACAAGTTCAGCAGAACCCATGAGTATAATGCTACTGTTGTAAAAGCTAATGCAAACTTAGGCTGCAATGACAGAAATAACATTTCTAATGCAAGAGAAGTTATAGTTTCAAGGTTTCTGCCCTCCTCAGGCCACATCTGGCTTATTGTAGTCTTGGGATGAGAATATCCAAATGAGAAAGGCCAGGATAGTGAGACATATGGAGACTAAGTCAAAGGATGGCTAGCTGAAAGAACTAGAGATTTTTTTCCTGGGCTAGGGAAACGGGTCTGGAGTAGAGATATTAGGAAGAGGCAGGGGAGTTTTCTTCAAATAATTAAAGGAATTGTATTGGGAAAAATTGAGGTTTGTTTGATTTTAGCTAATATATTATGAAACCTTGTAATTTAGAAGAATTTTTAAAAATGGGGAAATGTTATAGAGAGGTTGACCAAGGCTTATTTTCAGAAAGAGCTGGTTTAACAATGACAAATGCCTAACAATTGTCAGGGCTAACTTAGAAGCACAGAGTTGCCTATTCCCAGAGGTGTTCAGAGAGAAGCTGAATGACAGAATGACAAAATCACAGCATGGCAAGGAAGTTTCCTAGACATTTTCTCCAATGAGCAAGAGGTTGGACTCAGAATCTATATGGAATCTTCCAGTAATAACATTCTATGATTTTAATTAAGAGTGAGATAGAGATTTAATAGCTGAGTGTGTTGGGGATGAAGTAGGGGAAGGTGTCATCTCGTGTCTTGCAATTTGGATTTAATGTAAATCACATATTAAAAACAGTCCAAGAGCAATGCAGAGATAATTACTCTTTGATCTACCAATTATTATTTAATATTTGTTGATTTTTATCTTCACAGATTTTTTGAAACCTTTATATATGTATACTTATTGATTTTGTTCAACCAAATTTAACCTAAAGTTGGCGCCTTACATATTTTAAATCTGCCCTAAAGGTTTCCTTATAAATGGTAAACTGAAATCTCACTGGATTTGTAAACAGATTAACCCGCTCTTGTGCCAATCACCAAGTTTCAGCCAATGAAAGGCAGCCAACTGTTCAAACCATGTTCAAATCAAGCAAATGCTGAGCTCCAACCAATTTGACTGTTTCTGTACCTCACTTCCATTTTCTGTATGCCACTTTTTCTGTCCATAAATCTACAACATGCCTGCGCTGGAGTTTCTCTGAGCCAACTCTCGCTTGGGAGGCTGCCCCATTCAAGAATCGTGTTTGCTCAATAAAACTTTGTTAAATTTAATTTGTCTAAGTTTTTCTTTTAACAACTTGGAACAAACATGATATTATCATAACATTTGAATTTTACAATTAATCTTTATGCCCCCAGTTTTATTACCTAATATTTTTTTTCTGTTAGATGAATGTTTAAATTGCATCTGAAATCACAGTATATCCAGGATATGGCATTGTTTGTATAAACAACTGACTTCCTTACCATGGCTGACTTAATCAGTACAGTCAGAACAACCAGTTTGGGCAACCAGTCTAAACTGAATTTCTTAAATAATCAAATCAGCAAATATTTATCTATCTCTTACTATGTACAAGAAACTGTAGAAAGACAAAGCTACTGACAATATGGTTGGAGAAATACTACAACGTAAGAACATGCAAAAAATAAATTCAAACAAAAAAAGTATCAATACTACCATAGGGCAAAGTAAATCTGACATAGGGCAGTAGAAAACTAATTAACAAATTGAATAGTATTAATATATGTAGGAATTTGGATTGGATATAACCACTTTTATGATAGGTGGATAGCTAGATTAAATTTTTGAGAAGGAAGTAGGGCTTGTGATGGGCTTTGAAAAATAGATGACAATTCACTGGGCAGGAGGAATGGCACTCTAGGCACAATTATGTGAAAAAAAAAAAAAAAAAAAGAACGTTGATGAAAAACTTTAAGGCATACTTCAGGAAATTTAATAGAATCATTTGGTCAAAGACAAAGGTCTGAGGGAGGCATTATAAAGTGTTAGCTAAAAATATAAACCTTTGTGGCAAAAGGAAAACAAAAAAGAACACGGCTCACTTTGGGAGGCCAAGGCAGGCGGATCACGAGGTCAGGAGATCAAGACCATCCTGGCTAACACAGAGAAACCCTGTCTCTAATAAAAACACAAAAAATTAGCCAGGCGTGGTGGTGGGCACCTGTAGTCCCAGCTACTTGGGAGGCTGAGGCAGGAGAATGGTGTGAACGCGGGAGGCAGAGCTTGCAGTGAGCCGAGATCGTGCCACTGCACTCCAGCCTGGGCAACAGAGCAAGACTCCATCTCAAACAAAAAACAAACAAAAAAATGAACACAGCTTTTAGTTAAGCCCTCGGTATAAATTCTATCTCTATGACTGTTAGCCTTGTGTGAGCTATTCAAATGCACCTGAATTTCAGTTTTCTGGCATGAGAAATGGACATAATATCTACTATCTGGTTGTAGCAAGGATTAAATTAGAAAATATAGCTAAAGTATTTATCCTAGTACCTAACAGAATAAAAAGACTCAAAAGTCTTTTCTGTAAATATTAGTGCTAAGACTAATATTATATAAGAAAATAGAGTATGCAAGTAAGTCTATAGAGCAATCTGGCTGAAGGGTTTAAAGTTAAAACTGTTACTAAAGGGCCCCAAGAAAGGGAGAGGCAATAGGAAAGGGGTATTCTTAGGGAGATGCATTACATAGCTTTGCATGCATTTGATTGGTAGAATAAACTGGAGACAAAAATAAATTAAGATAGAAAAAGTGGACAGGAGGATAATGACAAAGTACATATTGGATGTCATAGGCACCTAGATTGCACTGGATGTGTGGTGGTATACAGAGACTCTCTAGACACAAAAAGATCAAGGCCTCTAAATCAAAGTTGATCACTGTATTACTCAGGATTCTCTTAGAGGGACAGAACAAAGAACTATATATATATATAATATATAATATATAAATATAAAACAGGACAGAACTATACGTATATATAATGGGAGCTTATTAAGTATTAACTCATACAATCAGAAGGTCCCACAATAGGCTGTCTGCAAGCTGGGAGCAAGGAGAGCCAGTCTGAGCCCCAAAATTGAAGAACCTGGAGTCTACTGTTCAAGGACAAGAAGCATCCAGTACTGGAGAAAGATGTTGGCTGGAATGCTAGGGCCATCTCTCCTTTTCACATTTTTCTGCCTGCTTTATATTTGCTGGCAGCTGATTAGATTGTGCCCACCAGATTAAAGGTGGGTCTGCCTTCCCCAGCCCACTGACTCAAATGTTAATCTCTTTTGGAAACACCCTCACAGACCCACCCAGGATCAATACTTTGCATCCTTCATGAAGTTGACACTCAGTATTAACCATCACACACACACTCCTTGTCAACTTGAACCCATATACATCTCCTGAGATTAAACATAATCTTCAAATAAAGACAATAATAAGGTCATAATTACACCTAACAGAATACAACTATCCTTCATACAACTGGAAATGCACTAATCCCCAACCCAAATACTATTACACGAAGTTAACAATACTTAAATGCTGATATGAAGGCAATAACGCTTATGTCACATGATAAAGGAAAAAGGAAATAAAATGAAGATATTTTCTTAGTACGAGTGTATACATGCACAAATATTTTTTTAAAAGAAGGAGGAAATACTCATGGCAACTACAGTCCTCATTTCTGCAGCTGGTCAGGTGGTCATAGCTGGTATTGATGACTACCTTCTTCTACTACCCATTCTGTATCCCCTTTGCCTTCAGCAAGCACTTCAGCAGGTAGTGGATTTTCCCTACAGGAGTGACCCAAACGTTCATTCCTGAAGGGTCTGCATCATTTGTAGTTCTGCCTGGATTGGGCTGTTGTGGTTTCCTATGGACCTTAATCATAGGGCATGTTAATACTAAGAGATGCCCTATTAGATCTCCATGCATTCTCTTCCTTACTTCTGTTGTAGAGTAGTAGACTGATTTCATCTGATAGTCTGGGTCAATTACCCCAGTCAATCAACACTGTAACTCCTTTCTTAGCTTAAAGGTAGGAGGAACCCAAAGTGTCGCGGTGGCAATCTTAACTTCCACTGTAATGGAATCGTTATGTCTCCTGGTACAGCGTTTGTTCAAGGGCCCATTGGGAAATGACAGGGATGACTGGGGAAAGGGGCTGAGTGATGTCCACAGATTGGGTTATCCTATCCACTTGATTATTTGATTATTATTATTGGTTTTTTGTTTTTGTTTTGTTTGTTTTGTTTTCTTTTGAGACGGAGTCTTGCTCTGTTGCCAGGGCTGGAGTGCAGTGGCCTGATCTCAGCTCACTGCAAACTCCGCCTCCTGGGTTTCCGCCATTCTCCTGCCTCAGCCTCCCGAGTAGCTGGGACTACAGGTGCCCGCCACCTCGACCGACTAGGTTTTTTTTTTTGTTTTTTTTTTTTTGTATTTTTTAGTAGAGACGGGGTTTCACCGTGTTAGCCAGGATGGTCTCGATCTCCTGACCTCATGATCCACCCGTCTCAGCCTCCCAAAGTGCTGGGATAACAGGCTTGAGCCACTGCGCCCAGCCCACTTGATTATTAAACTCCTCCTCTGCTGAGGTCACCTGTTGGTGAGCACTCACGTGGAATACAAATATCTTCACATTTTTTGACCACTCAGAGAGGTTCATCCACATACCTCTTCCCCAAATTTCTTTGTCACCAATTTTCCAGTCATGCTTCTTCCAAGTCCCTGACCATCTGGCCAAACCATTGGCTACAGCCCATGAAACAGTGCACTGCTCAAAGTTCTGTCCACTGGCAAGATTTCCCTTCACTGCTGTCCTTCAGGGATGTCCTAGAAAGGGGCTGTAATGCTGCAGCTGTCCACTTTCGGGTGGCGCCTGCATATCCTGCAGAACCATCTTTGAACCAGGCCCTAGTCTTCTCTTCCTCTGTCAACTGAACATAGGGAAATTCCCATGAGGCCATCGGTGCAGGCTGGGGGAGAGAAGGAGTGGAGACCTTGGGACTTTGAGCCACTTCCTCAGGTAACTTACTTGTGCCTTCAGCCCAATCATGTATACACCACTTCCATTTGATGATGGAATGCTGTTGTGCATGACCCACTTTATGGGTAGATGGGTCAGAAAGCACCCAGTTTATGATAGGCAGTTCAGGTCACATGGTGACTTGATGACCCATAGTCAAATGTCCAATTTCCACCAAAGCCCAGTAACAGGTCAACAGTTGTCTCTCAAGAAAAGAGTAGTTATTTGCAGAAGATGGCAGGGCCCTGCTCCAAAATCCTAGAGGCCTCTGCTATGATTTACTTATAGGTACCTGCCAAAGGCTCCAAACAGCATCCCTATCTGCCATTGACACCTCAAGCACCATTGGATCTGCTGGGTCGTATGGCCCAAGTGGCAGAGCAGCTTGCACAGCAGCCTGGACCTGTTGCATAGCCTTCTCCTATTCTGAACCCCACTTAAAACTGTCAGCCTTTCAGGTCACTCAATAAATGGGCAAGAGTAACATACCTAAGTGAGGAATGTGCTGCCTCCAAAATCCAAATAGACCCAGTAGGCGTTGTGCCTCTTTCTTGGTTGTAGAGGGGCCAAATGCACAACTTATCCTTTACCTTAGAAGGAATATCTCAACAGACCCCACACCACTGGACCACTAGAAATTTTACTGAGGTAGAGGTTCCCCAAATTTTAGTTGGATTGATTTCCCATCCTCTGGCATGCAAATGTCCCTCCAATAAGTCCAGTATGTTTGCTACTTCTTGCTCACTGGATCCAATCAGCATAATGTCATCAATGTAATGAACCAGTGTGATATCTTTTGGAAGCCAAAAGCGATCAAGGTCTCCCTGAATAAGATTATGACACAAAGCTAGAGAGTTGATATACCCCTGAGGTAGGACAGTAAAGGTATATTGCTGGCCTGGCCAGCTTAATACAAATTTCTTCTGGTGGGCTTTATGGACAGGAATGGAGAAAAAGGCAGGTGCCAAGTCAATGACTGCATACTAGGTATCAGGAGATGTGTTACTTTGCTCAAGCAATGAAACCACATCTGGTACAGCAGTTGCAACTGGAGTCATCACTCGGTTTAGCTTACGATAATCCACTGGCTCTCCAAGATCCATTTGTCTTCTGCACAGGTCAAATGGGAGAGTTGAATGGGGATGTGTTGGGAATCACCAACCCTGCATCTTTCAAGTCATTGATGATGGCACTAATCTCTGCAGTCCCTCCAAGGATGTAATATTGTTCTTGATTTACTATTTTTCTAGGTAGAGGCAGCTCTAATGGCTTCCATTTGGCCTTTCCCCCCATAATATTCCTCACTCTGTCAGTCAGGGAGCCAATGTCAGGGTTCTGCCAGCTGCTAAGTATGTCTATGCCAATTATACATTCTGGCACTGGGGAAACGAACACAGGATGAGCCTGGGGACCCACTGGACCCACTGTAAGTCAGACCTGAGCTAAAACTCCATTAATTAACTGACCTCCATAAGCCCCTACTTTAACTGGGGGACCACAATGACGTTTTGGGTCCCCTGGAATCAACATCAGCTAAGAGCCAGTGTCCAGTAGTTCCCAAAATGTCTGATCATTTCCCTTTCCCCAGTGCACAGTTGCCCTGATAAAAGGCTGGAGATATCCTTGGGGATGGATGGGAGAGATTCACTGCATAAATTATTGGTAATGTAGTAGGGTCCTTCCTTTAGGGGACCCAGCCTCCCCTTCATTCAAGGGATTCTGACTCCAGTCTGGAAATTGATTGAGGGGCCATATTCTGTTTTTATAATTCAAATTAGTCTTTGTCCATTTGACCTAGAAGTTTCCTGTTTGTATAATTTAAGTAGGAATGCAGCAGACTTCCTATCAATTTCACTTCTATGAACACCATGATTAATTAGCCAATGCCAGAGCTCTACACAGGTCAGACTATTCTGATTGCCATTTTGCCTCTGCTGTCCATTACAGTAGCTACACCCACCTTGCCTGTGAAAGTTGAGTGCTGCCACTTAGTCCTGCCACCTCAAGATCCAATTATTCCCATTGTATTTAAATTTTGTAGTTGAGTGACTGTGGTTCCCACTGTTAGATCTGATATACAGAAAAGAGCAACTACAGGACTCTTCAAAGATGCAGGTGCTGCCCTTACAAATATATTTCACAAGGCATTGGTCAAGGACCTCCCAGCTGTGATGAGTAGGTCTAAAGTGACTAATCCACTCTACCATCCCAATCTCCCTAAGCCTTTGAATCCCTTCTTCTACATTAAACCAAAGGAGATCAGGCATTTCCAGCTCACTCACAGTGGGCCATCTTTTAATCCACATTTCAGCTAACCAAGCAAATAAACTATTAGAACCTTTATTAACTCTCCAAACTGCAATATTAAATGCCGAGTCCCTACATAGTGGGCCCAAATAAATAAATTCAGCCTGACCCAACTCTATGTTCCTTCAACAATTATCCCCTACCCATAATATCCATTCCCATACCTTTTCTCTAGATTGCTGTTTATATAAATTGGAGAACTCAAACAGTTACTTTCGAGTGTAGTGCACCTCCTCCTGGGTCACACTCTCAACCTCACCTCTAGCAGCCCACAGGGACTTTAGCCTAGTTATAGATCTAGAAGCAAACAGAGATGTTGGGGGTGGCTTCTGAGGAGAATCAACATTATCTTGCCTGACAACTGTTTCAGGGGAGGCCATCACTGTTGCCTTGGGCAGTGCAGGGTGTATCTCTTCAGGCAAAGGTGGAAAGGCTAATGGCAGCATGGGTCAGGGAGGGGATGTTTCCACTCCTGGGATGGGGAAGCTGTTCCTTCTGGCAAAAAAAGGTTCATCAGAGTTTACAAACTCAGTGTTCCCAGCTTCATCAAGGTCTTCCCATATGTCTCCATTCCAAGTTTCCGGGTCTCATTCTTTTCTAATCAATGCTTTCATTTTAACAGTAGACATCTGGTGAGGCTGCACATGCACCTTTCATTGCAGGTCAACCACTTGCACGACAAGAGCTTGTGTCTGATTTTCTACAATTTCAGCTCTTTCTCTACAGGAGATAAGACTCTCATTCAGGGCAATCTTAGCAGATTTGAGGCTCAGTATCTGCTTCTGAAGCTGAGAGACAGAATCCCTGAGTTCATCATTTTCTTTCATCACTTAGTCCACTGAACTTAGGAGCAACCAATCAGCTTCATTATGTTCCTTGGTTCTCCACATATGGTCAAAGGTATTATCTATAGAGTCACTAAACTCCTTGCCTCTCACAAGTGGTGAATCAGGAGTGTCAAATGCGTTTATTTTGCATAACTCTCTAAACAGTTCATGCCAAGCATAATCAGTGTTCTCCATACTATTAGAAGTAGAGTCCTTAGCATTTCTGCATCTAATCTTATTAAGTACCCAACTCTGGAAACCCCAAAACCAATGGAAGAACTCCATTCTTAATGTTCTGTTCCTCTAGAATCACTCCTGGTATGAAAATCTTTATTAGTCAGGGTTCTCTTAGAGGGACAGAACTAATAGGATATATATATATATAAATATATATATAGATATATTTACATATACATAATATATAATATATACATAATATATAATATACAGATATATTTATATATACATAATATATAATATGTTATATATACATAATATATTATATATTTATATATACAATATATAATATACATATTTATATATACATAATATATAATATACATATTTATAGATACATAATATATAATATACAGATATATTTATATATACATAATATATAATATACAGATATATAATTATATACTATATTATATAGATATATGTTATATAGATATAACAACATTATACCTATATATATAGGGGAGCTTATAAAGTATTAACTTACATGACCACAAGGTCCCACAATAGGCTGTCTGCAAACTGAGGAGCAAGGAGAGCTACTCCAAGCCCCAGAACTGATAAGTTGGAGTCCAATGTTTGAGGACAGGGAGCATCCAGCACTGGAGAAAGATGTAGACTGGGAGGCTAGGCCCATCTCTCCTTTTCACATTTTTCTGCCTACTTTATATTTGCTGGCAGCTGATTAGATTGTGCCCAGCAGACTAAGGGTGGATCTACCTTCCCCAGCCCACTGACTCAAATGTTCATCTCTTTTTGCAACACCATCTCATTTTTCTGCCTGTTTTATACTTGCTGGCAGCTGATTAGATTGTGTCCACCAAATTAAGGGTGGATCTACCTTCCCTAACCCACTCATATGTTAATCTCTTTTGGTAACACCCTCACAGACACACTCAGGATCAATACTTTGTGTCCTTCAATCCAATGAAGTTGACACTCAGTATTAACCATCACAATCACCCAGTTTATCGCTTGGAAATTCAGAATGCTGGCCCTAGCAGTAGAAACAGTGAAGTTAGGCTGAGAGCAAGACTGGAAAGAAAAATGAAGATTTTTGTTTTAAATCTCTGAAGTCTGAGGTGACATCAAAATGCACATGTAGAAATGACGTTTATGAATCCATAGTTTTTTTTTGTCCAAACTTGCCTTTGAGTTCAGTGAAATGGAGAACTAATATGCTATAGATTAAAAATGAAACTATCTTAGTGACAGCTGTACAGATGTGTTTCTTTGCAAGGTTACTGATGGTGAGATGTGAAAAATTACGTGAAAAGGCTCACTCGATCTATTTGCTGAATGAAAGGAACTCACAAGTGTTTCTGTGGGATAGACAATACAGATCACATCGAAAATGGAGCCCTTTGGATTGTTTAGTTTAAAGCAAAAGAGGTGATGGAAAGTTTTCTCTGTGCTGGAAGATTTTTAAAAAGGAAAGGGTTTTCAAAGAAAAGCTACAGTGTATACGCTTCTAATTATAATATTATGAACAAATGTTTTATAAATAAAAACAGAAGTTTTTGAAAATGTCCCAAATACTGAAGATGTATGGAGTGCATGGCAAATGTGGAATTTTTTAAAAATAGAGAATAATTTAACAGGAACATCAATGTCTAAGAATAAGTTATTTAGTTCAAATAGTTACTTTGAGAATTCACTTATAGCATAAAATAAGAAATATTAAGTGTTTATTTATGAATATTATTATATTGTGGCCTATTATTGAAGTTAAGAAATACATTTCTGTCTCTAATAGATCAAAGTCAACATCTACAAATCAAATACATATATTTATTTATATATATATCTCTCACCTTTCTTGAAAGTATGCTATATTGGAGAGATTATGTTCTAATATTTTAAAATTGCATGCTTGCTTTGATTGAAAACATATGAAGGCATTGCAAAAAGAAAAACATTCTTAAATAGTACTTCACAGCCTCTCCTTTGAGCAAGCAGATGAACTGTGAAGTTTTGTTTAAAGATTTCATTACTGATGTATTAAAATGTATGAAAGATTATTACCTGTATGAGCAAAATTGAAAAGTTACAGCTATTTCAACAATTATTACTTATTAATACTTGAAGTTTGGTCTTTGTCAGCAGATGGGATATGATGAATACATTCAAAGTAAAATAGTGGAAAGGCAATAATTTATTACTTGAATGGTAAAACATTGCTCCCAGATTTCAATGAGCCTGTAACAGGCCCTCTGAATAATTCTTACCCTCCTGCTTTTTCTTCTTGGTCAGCACTCCTATAAATGCAAGGGTCCTGTGACATTGTTGAAGATCCCAG